>NW_008657392.1:139745-166598 GCF_000695815.1 Acanthisitta chloris | reverse complement strand
GGGGACAGAGTGGCTGGAGAGCAGCCAGGCAGAAAGGGACCTGGGAGTTTGGATAGACAGGAAGCTGAACATAAGCCAGCAGTGTGCTCAGGTGGCCAAGAAGGCCAATGCATCCTGGGCTGGATCAAGAACAGTGTGTTCAACAGGAACAGGGAGGTGATTCTGCCCCTGTACTCGGCGCTGGTGAGGCCACACCTTGAATACTGTGTACAGTTCTGGGCCCCTCAGTTCAGGAGGGATGTTGAAATGTTGGAGCAGGTCCAGGGAAGAGCAACGATGCTGGTGAAGGGACTTGAGCACAAGTGCTATGAGGAGAGGCTGAGGGAGCTGGGGTTGTTTAGCCTGGAGAAGAGGAGGCTCAGGGATGACCTTATCACCCTCTACAAATACCTGAAAGGAGGTTGTAGTCAGGTGGGGGTTTGTCTCTTCTTGCAGGCAGCTAGGAGTAGATAAGAGGGCACAGACTCAAGCTCTGCCAGGGGAGGTTTTGGTTGGATATTAGGAAGAGATTTTTTATGGAGAGAGTGATCAGGCATTGGAATGGGCTGCCTGGAGAGGTGATGGATTCACAATGCCTGGAGGTTTTCAAGATGAGACTGGATGTGGCACTTAGTGCCATGGTCTAGTAATGACAGTTGGATTGGACTCAATGATCTCTGAGGTCTCTTCCAACCTGGTTCATTCTATGATTCTATGATTCCCAAGGAACTGTTACACATGATGGGGCCCTGCTCACCTGGAAATGGCTGAACACCTGCCTGCCTCCAGCTAGCAGTGAGTTAATTCCTTGGTTTGCTTTGCTTGTGTGTACAGCTTTTGCTTTCCATATTAAACTGTCCTTGTCTCAACCCATGAGTTTTCTACCTTTAACCCTTCTGATTCTCTCTCCCATCCCAGTGGTGGGATAGTGAGCACGCAGCTGCATGGTGTTTAATTGCTGGCTGGAGTTAAACCACAACACTATCCCCATGTGTCTGTATTAGCAAATGGTATACAAAACCTCAAATAAGTCACAAATGGCAGTGAAATTTTATTTATAATGTGTTTTGGGTAATACAGTTTGACTGCAGAAAGACACAATCCCATGTAAAGACACAAGTATATGCAGTCAAAGTCAGTTGTTTTCTTTTTTAGGATAAAGTTATAGGAATTTGCTAAACTATTCTTAAAATATAGATATATATTTATAAATATGCAAGAACTGCTGATATATGAGCTGGTAAAATGGTAATGTTGCAATTATGTTTTAATACATCATTTTCTCATATTAACATAAGAATTTGCATTTCTTTGGTCATTATTAGACAATGTGTTTATTACAATTTTTATGAAAATGGAATAAATATTAGTTGAACAAGATCCTTCAAAAATTTGCATCAACAGCATTTATATCTTTTAATCATGAAGTGGAGGAGGGCTCTTCTTGTCCAGATTAAATTAATGCAATTTTTTCTTGTGACTTCTCAAAATGTTGCAAGATAATAATTTTGTGTTTCTAAGAGAGAAAGTTTGGAAATATGACTTAATCTTCTATACAGTGTGAACAAGATAGTTCTTAGTCATTACTACTGAGGATGACAAATCTTACCATTGCCAGGTTAAATTGGTCAATCTACAACTTACTTCTTACACTTAACTATGGCATTCTGGTCTTGACAGGCTTTGTTTGCTTTAAATGTTTCTCCCTTATCTTTAAGAGCTCTAATACAGGGGAGGATATTTTTTTTTTACAGTTTGTAAAAGAAATCTCAATCACTCAGCACTCTATACAGAGTTCAATACATATTGCTAAAGTCTAACTCTTGCATGAATACAAAATGCTTGGACCTTTTCCTATCACTGAATCATATGTACTCTTTTGTTATATAATAGAATACTGGATAGACATAAACACTTAGATATATTTCTGGGATGCTACATTGTGTTAGAGGCAGAAATTGTGCATTTTATTTGCTCTCTTTAAGTTATGTTCCATTAAAGGAGTGGAGCAATGTGAAACCTCTGTGCACCATGAAATCAAAACACAATCTGCTGAAACTTTGCCACTAAGTAAGCCAAGAGTAAGCTTAAACATGTCAGCTAAGCAGGAATATACTAAATTTTTTTATAAAGTCTTTTCAAGAGAAATGATGCAATGTCATGGTGTATGGATTATCTGATTTAAAAAAGTAATGCTGGGGTTTTTTTAATAGCATATTGGAAAGCATGTTTCTCACATGGGTGAGAAAGTGCCTTCCTCAGGGAGCTACTTGCCACACTCAGCGAAGACAAGATTTCACATAAAGTAAGATATAGGAGACAGAAGAGACAGTAGAATGCTATGAAAGCCTGAACAATCAGGGTCCTTGGCTGAGAAAGAGAGAGAACAGTTGGCCAGGCATTAGAGCTAATGGCAAAAATCTTGTTGAAGATTATGGGGAGTTTGTTACAATTTACTTCATGGGTTAATTCAGACCAAAGATGGACTAGAGACAGTTTTCAAAGAATGCTGAGAAGCAGAGTTATGTGTGATTCTTAATTTTTGTAATAATCTCTACTGTGTCTCTTTTAATTGACCCTATTATGAAAAATCAAGTCTTTTTAGTATCAAGTCTGATAGAAGCTCTCCCTTCTATTGTGTAGAATTATGAGTTGGGTTTGGTTCTTTTGAGAGGAAGGAATGGGGAGGTAACTTAATAAGTCACTTTTGTAGTTATTTGGAGAATTTTGAACACAGACAGACTAGGCATATCTACCTCAATGCTCTGGCTAACTCCAGGTTTCTTCAAAGACCTTAGGGCACACAGGTTGAACCTATACTTCCAGTTGGAGACAAAACTACTCTTTTTCTCAGAGGAGCAATGGACATTTGCAAGCTGCATAGACTTAGACAATAATGGCAATAATTAATTATCAATAATTAATGTAATTATTAAAATTTATTAAAAATCATTATTAGACATAACTACAATCCATAACTGAGACCATTCTGTCTTCAAAGCCAAGATAATGAACTAATACTATAAAGTCTTCTTTTCTTATACAGAAATTTTGACTATCTTAAACTGAAACCAATTCAGTTTTTGCCATTTCCAATGCAAAATAAGATACTTTACTCCCTGTCAAGCAAGACCAAGGGTCCCGAAAGCATCCCTATCTTTCCCATTTTGCCTTCTACATGGCAGTGATACCTAAGCCTAAGAATCACATGTCTCAATGCTCAAAGTAATATGGGAATTTGCACAACAAATCTGCTCCTATTATTTTCTATACTAGTGAAAGAGCCTTGACAGTGCTAATGTGAGATGAGATTTCACAGATTCTGATTTGTAATGAGGATGTAATCAGTTCCCTTTCAACTTCAGTACAGTCAGCTTTTGGCTTGACTTTGTAACAGTAGTTACAATATCCAAGCTATCACTCTGTCTTAATACTTCGGGTGTGTATTGCTCAGTGATTTCCTTAAACTTACCAAATAGCAGGTTTGCATGGATGCAAGTGAAAGGATAATTTCCCTCCATATTTGATACAGATATGGCACAAATGACATCGCACCATGGAAGATACATGATCAAATGACAGTAATAGTCATCAAATACTTATTCACATCTTTATCAAGAGAAGTTACACTGAAATCAATAGAATCAAATGTACTTAATTTTGTGTGTAATGGAAGTCCTGTGATCTGTATGGAAAACTTTTATTTTGACATCTCATAGACACAGGTGCAAACTTCTTCCATCATTTGTAATTTCTTGTAATTAAAAACTAGACAACAATCTAAGTCAAAAACTCATTTCTCCTCTTTTTCTTTCTAATATTATCCTTTACCAAATGTCCATTCAAGTTAGAATGAATTTCCATCATGGAGTTGTATGGTGATTTACCTGTACTGTGCAATTATCCCAAATTTATAGAGCTACTCACAAGAAAGTTTGTGATATATGTTCTATTTTAGTATTATTCAGTAAATAAGAACCATTTCCATGCAGTGGAGAATTTAATATTATTTGCTATATGAGTATGACGAAACAACAAAGAGTAAATAAATCAGATAGTGTTTGCCTCATCAAGCAGCTTCTTTCAATTTTTAATCATCCTCATAACTAAAAGAGTACAGTTTTCAGCAAGCCAAGAATATAAGACTGTGAGAAGCTAAGATGACAGATGGGATATTAAAATATTAATAAAATACCCTGGTACCAGTTCCAGTTGGGTACCAAGGGCTGCAGAGGAGAAAAGACGTTAGTGGCCCAGTGAACATCAGTGATGAGCTGATTTTCAGTCTTCACGATTCTATGCTATGACATAAAGTGGAAAAACATACAAAGTTTTCAGCCTCCTAAAATCCAGCCTAACTGTACGAACAGTCTCAAAAAGGTGTCATGTACTCCCAAATGAGAGTCAATATCAATACTGTGTGCTGAGGTGCATCAATACAGATCTACCTGATACATAGCTAAGTAAACAATATTCTTTTTAAAGGCAGTAGGTGAAATTGTTTCCACTACTCCTGTGGCACTTTGGGCTTTATACATGGAATTGCATGCAAAAATACAGACAATATTAGAGGGCAGAAATGAAAAATTTTATATGATTTATGACAATGAATCATAACCTTGGGTAAAATCATTGCAATTTTCAGGACAATGTTCCTATATCTGGAAAGATTTTTTTTTGAAGGACAACCATTAAAAATAGAGGTGAGGAAGAGAGAAATTGTTCCTGGAGATGCATATATTAGTATTTCATGGGAAGAAAGTGTAATCCTGGAATAAAAGGGACCATGGTTCATAGCATTGGTACCATCCCTTTCCCTTTGCATTGCCTTGGCCAAAGCATTCTACTTCATATCTGTCATCAATGTGAAATGAAGATGACAATATTTTTTCACTTTATTCATAAGCAAGCTGGAAAGGACTAATTACTTAACCTCTGTGCTGTTTTGAACAGGAAATATGTATTATTAAGGTTAAGTAGTATTATTATGGAAATCAGTAATAAAAGAGCTGTATTTTTATATGAAGGCAGATCAGTAATTTTATTTAATCTTCATGATATTCAGAAGAAAATAAATGTTTCTAATACAAATAATGGCTATTCAATTAACCTAAAACAATTTCATGTCTCTTTGTAGTCCTAGAAATCAATTAAATGGATTATTATTAGGTATTGAAAATATTAAAATAATTTTATTTGTAAACATTATTGAATCCATTCAGTTGTTAACAAAAAAAACCCAGTGCCTTGTCAGTTTTAGAAAATTAAGATAGGAAATCTGTGAATAACTTTAAGGTTCTAAGTGGGATATTTCAGAATTACTTGAAAGAACTGATCAACGTTTCATAGAATCTCACCATTGTATGTAGTTGTTTAAGGAAGTTTGACCAAGTTGAATTATGGATCTTTTATTTCATTGTGGCTGTCAACATTTCTAATAGACAACTGTCAATGACAGTGATTCTAAGTCTTTAAATATATTGTTCACAAAAAAATACAAAACCCCAGAGCTTTTGAATAACAACTGAAACAGTCATGACCTGACACTACAAAAATAGTCAGATTTATGGACATCAGGTGTAAGGAAAGAACTAAGACACCAAGAAATGTGCAAATAATAAAAATGTTGAGGGACCAAATATATTTCTGATGCTATTTCACCAAGGTTTTAGTAGTTCAGAAAAGACACAGAGATATCAGCACCATTTAGACATTTTCAGATACCAAGAAATCTCATATTCATAGAATCATCAAATTTTTAAGGTTGGAAAAGATGTCTAAGACCATCAGGTACAACCTTCAAACTAGCACGACCATGTTCACCACACAGACATGTCCCTAAAGTGCCACACCTCCACATCTTTTAAATACCCCCAGGGATGGTGACTTCATTACTTCCCTAGGCAGCCTGTTCCAATGCTTGACAATATTTTCAGTGAATAATTTTTTTTAGACTATCCAATCTAAATCTACCCTGGCATGGCTTGAGGACACTTGTTGCTTGGGTGAAGAGAGTAACCCCCACCTGGTTACCAACTTCATTCAAGTAGTTGTAGAGAGTGCTAAGATATCCCCTGAGCCTCTTTTTCTTCAAGCTAAACACCCCCAGCTCCATTCACTGCTCCTCATAAGACTTGTGCTACAAAGCCTTTCTCCAGCTTCATTTGCCTTTCTCTGGACACGCTGCAGCACCTCAATGTCTTTCTTGTCATTACGGGCACAGAACTGAACACAGGATATGAGGTGCAGCCTCACCAGTGCCCAGCACAGGGGGATGATCAGTTTCCTACTCTACTGGCCATCCCATTTCTGATACAAGCCGGGGTACCATTAACATTCTTGGCCACCTAGACACACAGCTGTTGTAATTACTGCATTGTAACTACAATACCACAGGTATTGTAAAGACCTTCTCTGTATGTATGTCAAGGATATCTATATGTAATAGTACAATGTATTAAAGTAGACAAAGTAGGTGCAAAAATCTAAATAAAATAAGTAATCTGCTGAAAGTTTGGATTAATTTTAATTTTGTTGATCCACATGCCAATGAAATACAGTATTTGATTTCTTATGAAATGTTCTTTTCTTTACTGAGAGTTGTTAAAGTTTAGTGTGATGAATGAAATGCTATTGTAGGAAACATGAGTTAGAAATTGGTAGAAATTAAGTTTCACCAGCCAAAAGTTAAGATATCCAAAGATAAGAGATTGGGGAAAAAGCTGATTAAGCTTAATATATGAGTACATTACTTGAAAGTAACCATTACTGAAGTAAAAATCAATTATGATAAAGAAATATTTGCTACTTTTAAAAGCCCTTTAGACAAGTGCAAAAGGACAGTCCCTTTTTGTTGTCTGAAAAAAAAGATCTTTGAAGAAGATCTCTGATGTTTCAGGCAGACCCTGTATTGATCTGTATACTGATAACACACCACTCCTTTGCAGTCTCTGACTCCAGCATAACTTCATTTAAATTTTAAAGAATTCTATAAAAAGACACACTTTTAGTCTAGTTTTGGATATTAATATTTCATTTAATATACTTCTTTTTCCCCTTGTTTAATTCACTATGTGCCCATATAAAAGTGTAGGATATGCATTTTGCCATGTTTTGAACAGTATCAAAGAAAGATTTTTTAAAAACATTTTAAAGGTTAATGCCACTATAAGAACCAAGACCAGACTGTGAATTACTAAGCATACAAGAACAATTTAAAAACTTCACTTTCGGTCTAACTTCTGATGAGAAGCTTGTTATCAATTCTCACAGAAAGAAGTAATTATTGGGAAACACATAGTGAGCTTGGTTACTGGGTTTAGGAAAGCCTAGTCCAATCACTTCTGCCCAAAAAGCAAATGGCTATACTCATAAGTGCTAACAGTGAAAAGAGTTTCCAAACTCTACACAGACGAAAGACATGGTAGAAGACCTTATAGTTAATCAAATTGTAGTTTATAGTTATCCAGTTTAGCTTGTTTCTTTCTCAATCTCCACAGATCCTTTCTTTCATAAATTATTTTTCTTTTGCTAAAATGTCTGATATATAAGCTCTTCTTTAAATCCTGCAAAGCAGTCAAAAATAGATGTGAAGTTTGGTTGCCCTGTGGTTTCTGAGCATCTTACTCAAGATCCACTCAATGACTTAGTCAAGATTGCTCAAATTCCTCCTATGTATATACAGGCATTAATTATGGCTGTCCCTAAACTTCTTAATATAAAAGAACAACTCAGATATAATTTTTACATTGAGAGCCACTTATCATTTCTATAGTTTTACTTTTAAGTAAGCAATCAATGCAGTAATAGCTTAACAAGTTCACTAGGCATCACATAATCATCCTTAGGCTTATTAGCATTTACAATATCAAGAGAAAATTTGTACTGTGCATGTACAGCTCCAGAATTCAAAATCACTAATTTTAGGACCAGATAAGGAAGTAAGAGACAAATGGAACCCTTTTGAAACTGCTGAAAATGATGTGCATGTTGACTGTGACAGGAAAGATTTTCTTTTCTGTAACAGCTAACACACAGTGCATGGAACAGAACTGAGTTGCTGACTGTAGGATTAGATATACACAGTATGTCAACAGCTACCGAGAGAAAAAATGACATGCCTTGGTTTCATTATGCCCCATTATGCAAAGAAAGTTGTTGCTTTCTTTCCTTTGCACAGTTTATACTGAATTCTGCAATTAAGGGCTGTTACTTGCTGACATAAACTGAAAGTAACTAGGACCAGGATTTTTAATGCTTAGGGGAGTGGGGAATCTCATTAATGGATTTTGGACCACTTACAGAATCTCAATCTCACCTTTTCAAGATTATCAGAGTTATATCTAAGTGCATGTCTGACCATGATATAGAGCTGGAAATACTTGAGTAAAAATCCTGTTTTTCTCCCCCCTTAAGTAAGAAAAACAAATTTGTATTTATACAAAACACAGTGAAATTATTCCAGCAGAATTAATATACTTACCATGCTTAGTTTAGCTAGTTAATTTAGGAGTACACTTCTGGTTTTGGAGGTGATTTCTCTGAATGATGTGTGACAAGAGTCTTTTTTTCCTCTGTTTTATTATCATTGAAAATTATTTCTCAAGTAACCTGTACAGATTTCATGAGTAACCCCAAACGTATTACAGGAGTATGTAATTATGAATACGCCATGAAAAGGAAAGAATAAAGGTCATAGAGAATAAATTTAGTTCTGACATTTGCTACTTCAGAGTGCTTGGTTGTAGACCTCAAGTATTCTATTAATAGCTTTGTTTGTATGAATAGGTAGATGTTACATGCTACTGTGACATTTTCCTCTCACTTGCAAACTCCAGAAGGAGTTGATTTCAACTACTTTAAAAGTAGTGTGGTGCTCCTTTGGAAAACATCTTTTTTCTCAACTGAAAATGTTAGATAAAATGCTTAAAACAATGACAGAAAATTCAGTAGATTCACCATCTACAGGTGAGATTCTTCTGCCCATGTATGAATTCAACACAGAAAGTGGTGACTAGAGTACTCAGCTGGGTTGATATCAGAATAATCAGGGAGCTGTTTATGGACTGCGTGGTGCTCCTTTGGAAAACATCTTTTTTCTCAACTGAAAATGTTAGATAAAATGCTTAAAACAATGACAGAAAATTCAGTAGATTCACCATCTACAGGTGAGATTCTTCTGCCCATGTATGAATTCAACACAGAAAGTGGTGACTAGAGTACTCAGCTGGGTTGATATCAGAATAATCAGGGAGCTGTTTATGGACTGCAGATTCACTAAGTGATTTTTATCTGAACCTGAAAACTGGATAGTACTCAGCTGGGTTGATATCAGAATAATCAGGGAGCTGTTTATGGACTGCAGATTCACTAAGTGATTTTTATCTGAATGAGACCTGTAAAGAAAACTGGATTTTTAGATCCTGTCTGTATTCAGGCTTTTGTTATCTTCATACCTTATTGTTATAAGGCACAGAAGCATTAATTCAGGAGTTTAATAAATTGTGCAAGAAAAGAACTGGGGTGATTTGATCACTGTAAATTCTTCTGGCTTTATATTTCTCCTGAATGAGATTTTGGTAATAATGTCAAAATACAGAAAATCTCTCTAAGTCTCCAGTTGTGTTGTCATTAGTTTGTTTTGGTCTTGTTTTTGTTTTTAATTCTGTGATTCACATAATGAAGCAAAATCTATCAAATAAATTACATTCATTTTTGGATGCAGAAATGTATGGATTGACCTGACACTATGACATTTATTTCACCACAGACAACCTTTGAATTAAGCTTTTCTCAGTTTTTTGGGTTTTTTTTCCTTTGCAAAACAGGCTATTTTCTTGGCTTAAAGCTAGGTTTATGTCTTAATTACTTCAGATTCCAGTAGCAGCATTCTTGTTTGTTAGACTCTTTTTTTTTGTTATTATTATTTGTATGCAAATAGACAGTATTTTAGCAAAAAGTAGCATTCAGGTTTGCATCCTAATTGGTGACTTCGAATGCCCAGCATTATCCTTCAGCAAAGTCAGCCTTTCATATTGAAATTCTGAAGTGTCACAATGACTGAGAATAGATGGAGAGCTATTAATTATATTTACTTTAAACTGTTCCAGAGTTTCAATAATTCTCTCCAGAGGAGGTGAAGAGCATAGCATTTCCCTACTTGTATAGAGACTGTGTCACCTCTTAGATTCGTATTTTCTTTTAAAAATATTTTAAATGTTCACCAGTATTTCTCTCTCTTTTGTGGTCACTGTAATTGGTCCTCTTTTAGCTGAGCAGGAAGAGTCTTTGCAAATAGAAGATCAATAGATATACATAAATGCTTATATTTGTGCTTTTGCATATACACACAGGCATATACACATATGATAAAGGCATAGAGCAATTATTTGTATCCTAATGCAAATCACAAAATCACAAGGAGGACAGAAACTACTAGGCTAAGCAGCAATGGCTTCAACACCCCAGTAAGACATTTGAAGAGCCTTTGCTGGCCAGGCAGGCACTATCTAGGCAGGAAAAAGCCCTGATTGTTGGCAGCTTGCTGCCTTGCAAAGCCTCTGATGCTGAAACTTTTCTATATTTCCCCTTTAAATGGTTTAAAACCATTTAATTGATTTTCCACCTTGAATTTTTGAGGTACTAATAATCTCTATTTCTACAGTTCTGTTTATATTTCTTATCTTGCATGGCCCTGCTTACTAAGACTTTCTCACTACTCTTTCTTGAAATGTACCAAATGCCTCTGATCTCTGAGCCAAGGTATCAGTGCTGGGCCTTGGATCCTTGAAAGACAGATGTAGAATTCTCTGTTTGGGGTAAGAATATTTTATAGTGATTTAGGAAGGAAAGGGTTATATAGGCGCCCGGATCATAAAATTCATTGTAGTTAAATCAGTTAGCTTTATCAAAAAAACATTAGAAATTTCCATTAGAAAGAAAATGTAGTAAGGACAGAACAAGAAAAATACATCATTCTCCTGTAATAAGGAATGTTGAAATAGTTTTTGAAGATTGCAGGAGGCAGCTACTGCTAAGTGGTTTATTAGTTTTGGCACTATACAAAGGAAGAACTAGTCTTGGCACATGAGACTTTATCAAATCCTATAATTCTCTGCTTTCCATTTCTCTTGCATATGAGCTTAGGTAGCAATATCTTTGAGAGCTGGAAAATGTCTGGCAGCAACAGATGTAGAACTGGAACATGACAACGTTAAGTGCAATGCATATGGAAACATCTTTTTCTTCATGTAAGCATGTAATTTTCTATATATAGCACATCTACTGCAAAAATAAACTACTTTAAATCTTCTGAACTTAACACTTGTTTTAGGAGAAGCAACACAGTTATTCTCAGCTTACAGATGTGAAAACTAAAATCACAGACCCAGAATTAAGAAGACAAAATATAGTGTGAGGTTGCAGGGAAGCTCATAATTTGAGTCTCGGTTTAATAACCTGTTTGTGTGGATTCAATGTACTCTTGTCCACACTTAAGGCCCCTGTATACTCCCAAGCATATGATAAAAATTCTGATGTGTGCAAGACAGACCACTGTGTCTGATCACACTTCATTTGACAAACCATGGTAAGTACTATTGTTTGAAAATATATTTCATTCCTAAATTAATTGACTAAGTCTATCTAAATCAAATCAGATTCTAAAATGATGTTTCAGTAAGTTTATTGATCAGGTTAAATGTTTAACCATCCATAAAGTTCTTGGTCAAAAGGGAGGGGGATTTAGACATGAAATCTCTACCTACTAGCTTTGGTACCATAATAAGATGCATCCTTTATTTTCCTTGCTTGCAAAAGTAGGATACAAAAAAAGGTAATTTGAAATTACTTGAAACCTGGACCAAATGATTTTCAGATGTGACTTAAAAATAGACCTGCTTCACTAGCTTCTAATATTTATTTCCTGCATTATAATTATTTTGGTGGGAAGGGGAATGAGGTCAGAGAGTTGAACATTAGATGTACAGGATAAGGAGCAAGAAGAGTGAAACTGACATGATCTCCTCTACATGTTTCCTCATAATGTTCCAATACCTCTTACAATTTGAGAAGAGACACTGTTCTGATATATAGTGCAGAAATAATTGCCTTCTGTGTTCTTACAGCATATAATGTAAGATAAAAGGGTATCTAGTATTTTATACTTTCTCACCACACGTACAGTAGTAGGCCTTTAAAAGATTTGTGAAAGATCCTGTAATGTGATTTATGTTTTTGACAGCAGTGGGGTCATTGAAGTACCTTGGACTGTCTTCTGAAGGTTAATTAATTTTATGCTAAGAAGCTAGTCTTTCAGAAACAGCCATCTAGTGGAAATAGAAAAGCCTTTAATTAACAAACATCAGCTCTCATACTCAGTAGAGTTATAGGAAGACACAAACCTGCAGTCCTTATATTATCACACCATGTAATTATTTCTCCTTATACTCCACTACCTCTGCTTTTCATCAAAAAAACTCAAAACCTTTGTGCTTCTTCAAATTGGATCTTGCTTTTTATTATACTGCTGCTAATACTAGAGAATACTTCAGAATATAGAATTGCTAGGAAGACTCTTTCTTTGGAATGCAGCATAAAATAATAAATATTAAACTCTCTGCTTTCAAAGACTTTTTATATCTGCATTCTTAATTCCAAAATTAAGAAGCATCATTCTGAAAAACTATTGATCTATTTTTCATCAAATTTCAAGAGAAATGCAAAAATGTTTTGTTATCAATATCTAAAAATGTTGTTCATACATTGTACAGCAGGGATTGCATAGGACATACCACACTACAATTTGAGATAATTACTTGCTACAGTTAAGCTTTTAAATTCTGTCTTATATTTCAGTTTCACTCCCAAACATTTAAAATTCGTGTTGTGAATGGTAGTTAAACATAGGCTATCTGTCTCTTAGCCTATAGAGATAGATAATGGGCAGAGCATGGGAGCAAATGACCAAGATAATTGAAATTACCTTCCCTTGCATTATGCAGTGCCCAGAACACGGTAGCACCCAGTGATTCTGCTACGTCTCTGGAGAGGTTGAGCTTACTCTTCTACAATTTTCATTTTCTCAAATTAAAAATAAAAAAATCAGAGAATGAAAAAAATGGTAACGTAAGCAATCAAAAATCCTGTGGGCTTTCCATAGCATATAAAAAAATATTTGTTCAATGCTAAAATGGTACCTGCTGGTTGTGGTGTGGTGGAAGGCTGTTTTGTTCTGTTTTAAACAAAAAAAGGAACCAGCGAGTAATTAGAACTGAAAAATATCTTAAATAAGCCAGTGAACACCTTTATAGATACTAGAAAAAAATCTAAAGAAAATCAGTAACACAAACCAAGAAATACAGAGCCACCTTATGTAATAAATCTGAAACTCAGTGCTCTGCAGAGGATCAGACAGAAATTAGAACTATTTCAGTTCTGTGCATTCATTCTCTAAACATTGACAGAACTGATTACTTTAACCTCAGATGATGATGAGGAAAAGCACTTAGACTTCCATAGGTTCCTTTAGTGCTGCAGATAACACACTGTATAGACTCTCAGGGACAGGGCATTGGTTAAAAAGAGAAAGCAGTCTATTGACAGCTTGGCACAGGATTGCTCACACAGGGAGTCTAATCTTCTGGACAGGATGGTCACCCACTATTTGGTGCAGGTGGGTATCTCCACTGCTGAGAGAAGTATTTTTGACTCAGTTTCATAAGACTCTCCAAACTGCTGTTTTCCTCATTTTGTATTCTCCAGCTGTCCAAAGACACCCCAGCACAGGCACCATCCACCTCTATTAATTATCTAATTTTCATATAAAATATTTTTAAAGTATCTCATATGTGTATATGAGACTATTCTTTTAAACCATTTCTGCATCTACATGAATAATTTTTAGTGTTTATTGTGATTAACCTTGGCTGGCTGCCACATGCCTGCTCAGATACTCTCTCCCTCTTCTAACAGGACTAGGAGGGTAAAAAACAAGATCAAAAAGCTCATGGGTTGAGATAAAGACAGGGAGATCGCTTACCAATTACTGTCATGGGCAAAAGAGATATGACTTGGAAAAAATTATTTTCATTTATTACCAATTAATATAGACTTGAATGGTGAGAAATAAAGATCAAAATATAAAAAATAAAAAGCTTCCACATTCCTCTCTTGTTCCAGGCTCAACTTACTCCTCTACATCACCTCTCCCCTACAAGTGGTGCAGGGAGGTGGAGAATGGGGGTTACAGCCAGTCTGTAACAGCTCCTCTGTGTCACTCCTTCTTTCTCACATTCTTCCCCTACTCAAGTGTGGTCCATCCCACAAGCTGCAGTCCTTCAATATAAACCTACTCCAGCATGGACTCTCCACAGGCTGCAGTTACTTCAGCAAATCTCCATCTGCTGCAGTATGGGGTTCTCCAAAAACTGCAGTGTGGATATATGCTGCACTGTGAGACAGGTTAGTTTTACCCTACTGCAATGATGTGTTGTCTCCAGGGGCTGCAGGAGATCCCTGCTGGGGTGCCTGGGTCACCACCTCCCCCTCCTCATTCCATCTAGGTGCTCATTGGGCTGTTTCCCCTTCACCCCCCCCCACCAGGCAGGTTCAGTCCTCTCTCACCCAGCCTGTCCCTGAGGTGTCACCATCACAGCTGCAGAGCTCAGCTATGCCCTGCAGTGGGTCAACTGGAGCTGGCTGGAACTGGGTGTGTCCAGCACAGGGCAGCTCCAACCACCCCTCACAGCACCTGGGCACTTGGTGGAAATGCCTGATCTACTTACAACTTGAAGAAGCCTCCAGGTCACTCTGCAAGGATGTAGAACAGCATATTTAAGGTGCTGGGAGCTCAGGCAACTGTTTCAAGCCAGTCTTCTCTTTCAAACCAGGCCATTGTGTTGCCTGTGCAGACAAGTAGCTGAGGAGTTGTGTCTTTGCTGAGGGAGTTAACCAGGGCTTAAAAAGAGCAGATGTGTGCAGAGGCCCAAAGAGCCAGTTAAACCACAAATAAAACTTCAAAAGAAGCCTGAGCCTCAACCTTCTATCTCGCTTAGCTCTTGGCCCACTCTACACGCTCACTGCAATGAAGACTTACCATGTGTCATTCTACCTCCCAACATGAGGTAGTGAGTCTTGCAGCAGGGCAGTGCACCCTTCCCCCTCAGGACCTCTGTTTCTCCGTGGCAACCTTCCTGCCCAGCTGAGGGGACTACCAGAGGACTCTCTATCACTGCATACCAGCATTTCACAACAGTTTATGAAAACAGTCCTGAGGCAAGCCCATTTTCTTAGCTAGCTGAGGAGAAGTCTGGCTGCATTGATGTCTGTTCCCATTTCAGTTACTCCAATGCATGCCTTCAAGTCTGTTTTATGGAGCTGGTTGCAAGGCTAATAGTTTTAATATAATTATTTGATTTAAGAATCTTTCAAAAGATAATATTATCTGAGTCTTATCATGTCTATCTCATATCAAATGATTTTAAGACTTGACTTTTAGGTTTCTTTAGCACTTCCATTTTACTTTGAAATCATTTGAGTATGAAGACAGACATAAGTCTCGATTTGGATGTAATATTAGAAATTTAAAGGATGGAGAAAAGAGGAATACATTCAAAATTCACTAATTTAAGCATTTAAAAGAGACGACCTCTGGTTCACCTAAATTAACTACGATTTCCATTTTATTCTGGGTCAGGCCAGAAGAACCATTTAATTACTTATTCCACTTCTTAATTAGCTATCTCCTAGACAACATTCCTTTCTTACCTCAGCCAAATTCATATTGAACTTCCAAGATAACTGTTTGTTCTTAACAGTTTAATTTGGACTCTATTCTTGATCTCACCCAGGTTAAGACAAAAGCCATACCTCCCTGGAAGAAAGCTGATTGAAGGTGTTTGCATTCTTAAGCAGAAATATTCTATATATCATCATTATTATCAACAACTAAGATTAATCAAGATTAAGTTTTGGAAAAATTTTGAAGGTAGTTTTTGGGAGGAGGAGTAAGTTGTAATTTACATATATTAAGCTGGTTTAAATTCTTCAAAATAACAATGGGCATGCACTGTGATGGTGTCATGGTTTAATGCCAGCCAGCAGCTACTGGCTAGGGTTAAACACCATGCAGCCACTTGCTCACTCCCCCACCAGCAGGATAGGGGAGAGAATCAGAAATGTAAAAGTTAGAAAACTTCATGGGCTGAGATAAAGACAGTTTAATAGGGAAAGCAAAAGCCACACACACAAGCAAAGCAAACCAAGGAATTAATTAACTGCTCGCAGCAGGCAGGCAGGTGTTTAGCCATCTCCAGGAGAGCAGGGCCCATCACGCATAACAGTTCCTTGGGAAGGCAAAAGCCATCACTCCAGATGTCCCCCCTTCCTCCTTCTTCCTCCCACTTTATATACTGAGCATGATGTCAGATGGCATGGAATATCCCTTTGGTCAGTTTGGGTCACCTGTCCCAACTGTGTCTCCTCCCAGTTTTCTATGCATCCCCAGCATCCTTGCTACCATGGTAGTACAGAACGCAGAAAAGGCCTTGACTCTGTATAAGCACTGCTCAGCAGCAACAAAAACATTTCTACATTATCAAACCTGTGTTCTGCACAAATCCCAAACATCATTCCATACTACCTACTGTGAAGAAAGTTAACTCTACTTCAGCCCAAACCAGCACAGGTGGTTTTGCATTTTGTATTCTCAGCTGTCCTCTATCCTTTGCTTTGCACAGCAGCAGAAGCCAACATTTCTAAGGATACACATCTTTCAATCCATCCTACACTGACCTTGCTGCTGTTGAGGAAATTTCCAGCTTTTTGCCATGATTTGTTTGTCAGAGAAGGGGTTTCTAATCTGGACAAGAAAATTTTGTCCTCAGAGACAGATAATTAATGTTGAAAATCTTTCTGGGGTATAGGAGTATACTACCAGGAGGAGGTGCCTAGGAGACTGTCTTGGTATTGATCAGTGTGTGGCAAGTCCGTGTATTTGTGCATTGCTTGTTTCTATCATGTTTTATTCCCCTCCCTGTTATTTTCTGTTTGGTTTGGGGGGGGGGGTCCTTTAATATTTTTTTACTTTATTTCAATTATTAAACTTTTTTTATCTCATCCCATGTGTTTTACCTTTTTCCAGTTCTCCTCCCCAAGAGTGAGTGAGTGAGTGGCTGCATGGTACTTACAGTCACTTGAGCTTAAGCAACTACAACAGGGAACACAATTTAACTAATATCACATCTCTGTAGACAGAGGTACCTGTTCCAATGGCTGAAATGGTATTAGTTGGAAGTTAATTAATTTTAAGGTGTATATGGTTCACATACTTGTGTCCAAAGCTATCATTGGCTCCAGAAGTTTCTTTATTGGCACAGAACAAAAATGGTGGATTTTTACTGTGTTTCTTGCTCCTTTATTACTTTTTTAAGGACATGATACTTCGACAGAAAAACACCAAGGCATTCCTACAGAGTTTTACGTAAGAGCAAGATTTACAGTGTAAAAAATTAAAGTGCTCTGAACACTGTGTTCAGACAGCAAGTTGTTTCACTCAATGTGTTAACTCTGAGATTATATTAAAAATAGAAAAGACTCATCAAAACACATTTCCTAGGCATATGCTTTGAAATCATCAGAAGTACAGATAATATTTTTTTCTTTTCTCTCTTTTTTTTAAAAAAATATACATATTTGCCAAACTTCAACATGATTTCCCAGGAAAGCCTTTAGGAAAGCAAAAGTATATGTATTTCTGGGGACATTGTTATACTTTTGAAAAAGGCATCAGGACTTCCTAGATTTGGTATGTACGACCACAAAAAGAAGCAATAAGCCTGAAGGGTCTAAAGGTAGACACTGGTGCTTAGATCTCCATTTTGTACCACTGAGATTTAAATGATTGCGTATAGAAACACTTGTATCACAGTTCTTAGTTTTGTGATAATTCCTTTCACAAATGGCACAGCTGGAATCTTGCAAAAATGAATAATAAAGATTAGCAACTTCCTTTTGTGTTATTCATGACATTTTCAGGGATCAGAGAATTAGTAATTTCTGGTCAAAATCCAAACAGATACAGAATGCTACTAATCCAGTCATACATGTATCAGTGAAATGCACCTAAGAATTTGACTTTGAACCTCCTGCCACATTAGGGGTTTTGATATTTTGTTCTCAGTCAATTTTATTGACAATGACATTCAAAACATCCCAAAGCAATTCAGTAAAATCAGTCCTCAAGTTAGTATAGATTTTGTCCACTGGTCCTTCTATACATGGTCCTCCCATGGATTTCTGTTGGATAAGTAGAATGACAAGTGATCTGTGATTTTTTTTCCTCCTTCCCAGGTTTTTTTTAGAATTGGTATAAAGGAAAAGCTATATGAACCATCTGTATTCCTCCATGCTTGCAAGGATGCAGCAATCTCAGGTTTCATTTTAAATGTAGTGAAAACCTAATGGATTATAGTGCAAATCCTGGAACCTGAAAACAAGAATTCAATGAGTGGATCCATGGCAAGCAGTTCATGTAATTTTTTACATGGGGAATAGTACTTATTTAATTTTCACTAAGGGCGTGAAATTCTAATGTAATACTAGAGTAAGACTTCACACCTATGCTGAAAGCCAACAAAATATCTATGTTCACTGCAAGTACCTTTTAAATATGAAAGCCAAAGTTAATGCAAGACCATTTCCTGTATCCTCTGCCAGACATAAATTTTGAACTGCTGGACTCTTCATTCTCAGTAGACACACAATAGAGAGCTCCCAAAAGTATCCATCATAGTCACAAGTGCTGGGGATTAAGGCTAAAATGAAAGATTCATGAACATTAAAAATATCAAAACTGCTAATGATGTAGCAGAGTGTGAAGAAGAAGGTCCTCTACACATACTTCAAATATTTAGCAATCCATGCCAGCATGCCTGTTAGCATGATTTTGACTCAGTTAACTAACTAGTGTTATATATGATAACCAAGATGTGAAGAACAAGGTGACAACTGTAGATAAGGAAAAGTATGGAGAGAACATTTAAGGAGTGTGAAAAAGTAGTGCCTAAAATTAACACAGAGAGGATAAGGAAATTAAAATTTCACATTCCTCTTGTTTTCAAGTTCCTTGCAATCCCAGTTTTCACCATTACAAATAAAATGGGAAAAGATGGAAGGCACAATGAACACTAGCTTACTATGCTGCCAGCCTGTAGGCTTCATTCACACAAACTGTCAAGCAGGCTGTCACATTCTCCAGCATGAAATCTAGCCCTCTGTTTAAGGTGAACATATGCAAATTACACAATTATGCAATTCGTTTCCTGAAATAATTGCACAATTGCCAGACATGGAGGTGTGCAAAATGTGGTAGTTATATACAACGACAAAGCAGATTGTTTTAAATATGTTTCTCATTTCTATGTCCTGTTCTATAAGTTATTTAAACATATGCAGGATTTTAAGATTTGTTGTTATAAAATGAATTCTCTTTTATTTTAGTTCTTACTGTCACCAAAAATAGGAATTTGCTATTGCCTGTGTGAAGATTCACTACAGAAGCAGAACAAAACTCCTTTGGTGTCCCTGGGACTCTGGGAAATCAAGTGGCCTTTTCCTGCCCACCTCTATTCAATCTCCACTTGCATTCACCCATTCAGCCCTCACAACTGCTGTTCAGTCAACAGATCCAAAAGAAACAAGCTGCTGCTGAGATGAAGTGTCCATTCCATCTTCTGTTGATCTATAATAGAATCATAGAATCATAGATTCATAGAATTGCTAAGGTTGGAAAAGACTTCCAAGATCATCAAGTTCAACAGTTAACCTAGCACTGTCGTGTACATGACTAGACTATATCCACCAATGCCACATTAACATGATTTTTGAACACTTCCAAGGACAGTGAGCAGCCAGTTCAAATATCTGATCACATTTTCAATGAATAAATTTCTCATAATATCCAGTCTAAACCTCCCTTGGCACAATTTGAGGCCATATCTGCTCGTCCTGTCACTCATTACCTGGGAGAAGAGATCAACCCCCGCTAACCTCCCTTGGCACAATTTGAGGCCATATCTGCTCGTCCTGTCACTCATTACCTGGGAGAAGAGATCAACCCCCGCTTCGCTACAACCTCCTTTCAGGTAGTTGTAAGAGAGTGAGGATGTCTCCCCTGAGCCTCCTTTTCTTCAGGCTGAACAACCCCAGTTCCTTCAGCCACTGCTCATAAGACTTGTGCTGCAGATCCTTCCCCAGCTCCATTGCCCTTCTCTGGACTCACTCCAGTCCCTTTCTTGTAGTGAGGGGCTCAGAACTGAACCCAGGATTCAAGGTGCAGCCTCACCAGTGCTGAGTACAGGGGGATGATCACTGCCCTGATCCTGCTGGCCACACTATTTCTGATACAGGCCAGGAGGTCATTGACCTTCTTGGACACCTGGGCACACTGCTGGCTCATGTTCAATTGCTGTTGACAGGTCCAACACCTCCAGGTCTTTTTCCACTGGGTAGATTTCAAGTCATCTTTCCCCCAGCCTGTAGCACTGCATCGAGTTGTTATGGAAGTGTAGGACCTGGCACTTGGGCTCGTTGAGCCTCATATCATTAGACTTTGTCCATTGATCCAATCTGTATGGATCCCTCTGCAGAGCGTTCCTGCCCTCCAGCAGATCAACACTCCCACCATGATATTTGCCCTGTTGTTCTTCCTCCGATTCTTATGCACAAATGTTCAACCCTAACATCACCATCATTAAGCTCCAATAAAAGATGTCCCTGACATAAAGGGCCATCCCACCACCTCTCCTTCCTTTCCTATTCATTCTGAAGAATTTATAGACATTCACTGGAGCACTTCAGTTGTGTGAATCATCCCACCATGTTTCTGTGATGGCAGCTAGGTCAAAGTCTTCCTGCTTTTTGCCCATGCTGCATGTGCCAATGTAGATGCCCTTCAGATGCATTATTGATCCCACTGCCTTTTCGGGGCAGAAGCTCTAATTCCTACATGACTGTTTTCAGGAGCCTCTGTGGTTTCTAATACATCAATAACCCTTGTGTTCTTGCTGCTGCAAATTGCTTCCCAAGTAACACATAGGCACAAAAAATGCTTTAAAGGACAGTCACATCATAGTTTTAAATAAGGTTTGATATGCTGAGCTTATATGTCTTTTTAGTTTTTTTAAATTCTGATAAATATTGATAACTTCATAATAACCTTTTCTAAACTGAAGTTCTCAAAAGTGCCGAATGTTTTATTTTCCAAAAAAAACGTAAGCATCTAAAGTTCTGAACAGATGTGACTACATATAAACTGCCATACTGAGTAACCTGCAAGTGCCAAAAATATTTCAAAGTTTTTTAATATTGTCTCTAAACTTGAGGAATGACATAATGGATACTATTTGGCACTATTCCAGTGACATAAGTACAGCTTCAAGGGAGAAATATGGATAGCACTTGAGTCAAAAATGGCAAGACAATGGCACAAAGCCTTGGTGCTATTTAAAAGGCTTAAATAGCTAAACTGAGGCTGGATAAAAGGGTGAGTTTAGGCAATGGATTTAAAACCTCTCTCACATTAATAGGTAGAAAACTTACTGGTAAGTTTGGGATTAGTTCTTAGCATTTTTAGTCCCCCTTTAGACAAGTGGAACTTCAGTGACTTCAGTAGTATTAGTTCTGATTTATGCTAGTAGAAATGAGAGAAGACTCTACCCATGTGTCTTCCTGCATGCCTATAATAAATCCTGCAGGCTATTGGTACTATATAAATAATATGGTGGGTTCAGGATAAACTGCCAGACAGAGGGTTATATACAAATATTGTCAGAATTGGGGTTTATAAGGTGACTTTTGTGGCATAGTTTACAAATAATGTCATTGCATGCAACTTTTTCACAGATTATTCAGGAACAGGATGAAATAGCAGAACAAAAGAATTTGGAGTTCAAGTGAAATTGCTAAGCAGTCTGTGGCAAAATGCAGATTTATATTTCAAGTCGTGATCTTTGCATTTATCTTACTATCCACCTTTTGTTCTTTTTCTTGTAATATTCATTACAATGTTATAAAAAAGACTACTGCTCCTTGCATCCTTCAGTTAGAAGCATTTTTATTACAATAGTCAAAGATTCTTTGCAAACATTGAATTCAGATGCACCTAGATGTCAATAACGGCTTGAGAGTTTGGTTTTTTGGTTTTGTTCCCTTCCACCACTAGTACCATCTCCTCTGCTTAATTTGGTGCTTAGCTACAGGAAGATGTCAGTGTCATTTACAGAGCATTTAACTGTGAAGATAAAACCACTACTTTCCAATATAACCCCAAGAGGCTGCAGTGAAAGATTTTCATTTCATAGTTTTGCAAGTTTTCATGTGTGTCTCTATTTAAGCACAATACTTGTAGAAAATTGAGTCAGTGATATTATTTGCACCAGCAGAAGACAATTTCAATTTTGGGTGCTTCTCTCTAAGTCATGATTAACCAGCTTCTAGACCAATAAACAAGCCTTAGCCCTCAGGCTACAACAACTAGTCATTGTAGTTACTACATTCACATGGAACTGAGAAAGACTGGATAGCTATCATGAAGACTGTTTTTCCTTTGGGAGGTAAATGATTTTAAAACCATTTTACAGTTTTCTATTGCTGTTTCTTTTTATAGCTATATCCTATCATTTTGTGACACATCTGTTAAAGGATGCAAAATATCTTGTAGAATATTCATGCGACTGATGGATTGGATCCCTACCTTCAATCACTTTCTGAAGAACCAAGCTAAATTCCTGCTATCTCAAAGCCCATAAGAAAGTTTTCTGGTCTTGTCTCATGTCCTGCTGAGGAAAAGTTAACACTGGTTCAAGTTGATCAGAATAGATAATAATGAATATTTAGAGGGACTCTGGATCTTACTCAAGATTAAGCAGAGCTAAAAATTTTGAAATTTGAGGTATTTCTGTAAGGTTCACATTCTACCCAGCTCGTATTGTATGTGCTTTTATTCCTTCAGACTACAATTAAAATTCATTTCTACATTTTGAGATTGATCAAACTATCTTGTTAATACACATTCTCACACTTGGTGAGAGAGGCTGTGATCCTTCATAAGCTGCCAACTCTGCTCCAAATCTGAAGGGACAGGTATGGATGCAATCAGCTAAGTGAGTCTCTATGCTGCCTGGCATCAGCACAATCAGATGTGGTCAAGGGACAGAAGGAAATAAAAGTGCAGATTTTGGAGTAGGAACTGAAAAAAAAAAGAAAAAGGAGTTAAAAGCAGTTTTCTACAGTACTAAAAGTAATAGATTCTAAAGAAACTGAGCTGTCTTGAAAGGTTGTTTGCAGGGGCACGCTTTTCTTTTGCTTTTTTTTTCTGTGCAGCATGACTCTTTAATTTGGTCCTGTCAGCGTCCTTCTATTTGTATTCATTATGCAAATTCCTAACAGTTTTTCTTTTTAAATTTAGTATGCATCAGGTGGTTTTCTCCGTGATACTGAAATATGATAAACAAAAGCAACTCAAAAGGTCATTTGTTGCCACTCCTATGTTAATGAGTTTTCCCCAATTCCATATGGAAGAATTGTTTCTGCTATGAAGATGAAGCACAGATTCTCAGGGCAGACCATGGTGATCTATTCTAAGCCTCACAACTTGAGTGCACACAGTCCTTTCTCTTCTCTCTGATAAAGTTATAGTACATATCTAGTGCTGCTGTTTATGCAAGTAAATATTTCCATTCCCATGAGAAATGCTTGCAAAGAAAAAAACAAACAAAACAAAACAAAACAAGCCTCATTTTGTTATTAAAAAACATCTTTTTCTTTTTCAAACTATTTTATTGGGTTTTGAACTCTTTAACTTAAATGCTGCAGGGAAAAACAGAAAATGTTAAGTTTTTTAGTAATGATTTACTATAATTGTTTACAGTTCAACCTGTTTATTAATTTACATTTATTACTAGTGATGTTCTTGTGACTGCACCCTCAAGAATCTTTGATCTAAAGCAGAAGTATCTGAAAAAAATCAGCCAGAGAAACTTTCAGCAAGTGGAACTAGATTTGTTTCTTTCATGCGGAAGAAAGTCCATTTGGAATAGCCCTAATTTATTCATAATTCAACAGCAGACAATGCACGAAAGTAAAGGTATTTCTCTTCAGAAAATACAAGATCAAGTAAAAAAATAAAGAAAAGTAGTCCTAATTTTATACTGCCTATTCAAACCTTGTATGTGTTTGTGTTAATCTTTTGTGTCTCCCAGATAGCATACAAGTATAGAAAAGTGAAGGAGGGTCTTGAAATTTTATTTCATGACCTGAAGTATAAGTTGGTACATTGGAGGCACAACAAGATAATTCAAAAGTGGAATACTAATTTCAAGAGGAATATCTTGCTCAGGAAGGAGGGGAATAGCAGCTGTTCCATATACCAGACTGAAAATATTGGATTAGTGACCAGAGGCATGGGACTTTTCATGCAAAGTCTTGCAGAGCTCAGGCTTCAACAGTCCACTTGTCCCAAGTCATATCTCCAGCCTCATATAGGTATCTCCAAAACTCTACCATATCTAAAACATACTGGAAGTCTTGTGAACTCCTGCTTGGTTAAAGGAGAAGTGGAAATAGAGAAATGGGAGAGTTCTAGATGTGCAACTCATCTACCATGGAGGGACCTTTAACAATGCTGAGAAGAAGGTAAGCTGGACAATCATGACCAGGAGGTGACAGACTTCAGAACTTTTGGGACAATAAGGAGAATGAAACATAAAAAGTAAAATAATGGATTTAGGAAAAATTACTTCACTTGCCTTGGAAAACTGGCTGATGAACTCTCCTGGTGAGCTCTCCTGATGAGCACTCTTCTCTCATCTGGTGAAGATGATGATAATGATGACAATAATGTTTCTTTAAATGCAACCAACTCAATTAAGAAGGGAAGATAGAAGGAATAGCAAGAGATCAACTCAGCCAACACATAAACTATATTAATTTACTTCAAATAAAATAGTAAAAAAGTGGATATTAGGAAGATTGAGGACAGAAATCCAGCAGAAGTTTACATGAACAAAATCAAGATAGGCAAGGCACTCGGTTCTGGCTAATGTCAGCAAAGGGTGTCAAGTGTATGCAATAAAATATTGTCAGATATTGGTAAAGAGCAGTGAAATAAACAGAAATAGAAGATCATGCTGCTTCTTCCAAGAGAAGGAAAATTCTTGGTTAATGGTACTGAGAAAGCTGAGGTATTTAGTGCCTTTTTGCATTAGTTTTCACCAAAATGGTCCACTATGGTCAGATGGCTGAAACAATTAGAAACAGTGATGCAAGAATAAAACCTTAACTCACAGTAATTAAAGAACAGATTGGAGTGTACTTATATGAATTAGATGTTTTCAGATCATCTGTAGTGATAAGCTGGATGGCTAATGAGACCCTCAAGTCATTAAAAATTACCTTACAGAACAGATAAATGCAGACCTAAAATGTCCAATAAAAATTCCTTGAAATTATTTGATTTCCCTTACAACTTCACAACTCACTTCTTCCTCTCAGGTTTTTCTCCTCCAGTCCTTCCACCCAGATCATCAATTGCCCCTCTGCTGATTGTGTTTGGTGTTAGTATGAATCAAAATGGATCTGAATTAACAAAGACATGTAAAGGTTTAAGACCTGATTGTGTCCAAGTGTACAGCAATGTACTCATGTCTCAAACATCACCAAGTTTCTGATATTACAAGTTTTAATCACAATTTAATGAAGCTATATAAGCATAACTATTACATTTACAATGAAACAAAGAACAACATGTTCACATTTTACTTGTTCTGTTCCCCAGGATCAAGTCTCACTTAATCTGTGTGGCCAGCAAATGAGTGGGAGCAGGAAAACATGGTGACACACCACCTCTGCACACTGCTATAGAAGGTTAATCTGTGGGTGGGCAGAGAGTTGGGCACAATTTTGTCTTAAATTGCTGATGCCAGAGCTCATCTGCCAGAGCCTGAAATGACTTCCCAAGGTGCAATGTAATGTATTATCAGCTTTTGGAATGATTCATTTTTCTGAATTCTTTTAAACATGAATCTGGCTATAAAGGAAGGCTGATTACTCAGTTCCTCCCTGCACCAAGTTCAGTCTTCCAGGGAGCCCACAGTTCAATACAGATAGGGAAGTGACTAACTAGTCATTTTTCTTTTACAAACAGCTGCTGGGGTATAATTGGTGATGGAGAAAATGAACAACCATCTATAATTTTAAAGTCTTGAGGCTGGCAAAAAAAAACCCAAACAACAACAACAACCAAAAATTCAAAATATAAAAATCAATTGAGGGAAAGCAGGAGAAACTGCAGAGCAATGCAAAATTGGGGAAGAATGCAAAAATGATCACTTTTAAAAAGCAAAGGAGAAATAAAGTTGTGGAGATATTGGAAAAGAACAAAAGCAACAAAAACAAGGTGAGATCTACTAAAATGTTCTATCATTGCTCTTTAAAGTTAAGTAATTAAGAAAAAAATATTTGGGTACATCTATACACAAGGTAGAGTCACAGCACTTGAATCTCAGCTGAGAGCTCTTTAGGTACATAAATACAGTTTTAGGACAAAGTTTGTCTGTTTGTCTATTTGTTTGTTTGTTTGTCTCTAATGATTCTTGTCTCAGGCACGGTGTCATACTGTGGCAGTTGCCTGCCTTATTGCTTACATCTGAACAATTAATTCACACAAATGAGAGTCCAGGAACCATTGTTTTCCTGAAACATCTTCACAATATAGTCTTATTATCCTTCTTACAGCCTGTGAGAGAAATTTTCACTGAGGCTCCTGATGACAAGTGCAGCATCCTGTAGACAAGAAGCAGGTAATTGAATACTATTTGC
>NW_008657392.1:139451-139709 GCF_000695815.1 Acanthisitta chloris | reverse complement strand
TTTTTTCTTTTAGGGCTGAAAGAAGATAAGATTTGGTTGCAATAGTGATCTCAATAGTACCTGTACATACGTGCATATGTATCATACGTGGTACTGCTGTAGGTTGACCCTGGTAGGACAGCTAAGCTCCACGCAGCTGCATGCTCTGTACCCTCCCCCCAAGGCTGTGGGATGAGGGAGACAATCAAAAGGGTAAAAGTGAGAAAACTTTTTGACAGTTTAATAGGTAAAGTAAAATCTGCATATGCAATCAGAGCA
>NW_008657392.1:122818-139435 GCF_000695815.1 Acanthisitta chloris | reverse complement strand
ATTCTTTCACCACTTCTGATAGGCAGGCAGGTGTTCAGCCAGTTCCAGAAAAGCAGGGTTCCATCACAGGTAATGCTGATTTTAGAAGACAAATGCCATCACTCTGAATGAGTCCCTCTGCCCTTTCCCTTCACCCCAGCTTTTATTCCTGAGCACAGCATCATATGGTAGGAGATATCCTTTGGGTCAGTTGGGGTCAGCTGTGCCAGCTGTGTCCCCTCCCTCTTGCACACCCCCGACCTCCTCACTGTCAGGGTGATGTGAGAGGCAGAAAGTACCTTGGTACCTCCTCACTGTCAGGGTGATGTGAGCAAGCACTGCTCAGCAATAACTAACATCTCTGTGTTACCAACACTGTTTTCAACACAAACACAAAACATAGCACCATATAAGCTCATAAACGAAAATTATTCTAGCCCAAATCAGTACAAGTATTTGTATAGTAAGTTGGTTTATTTTCATTATGTGCAAAATGAAACAAACTAGTAATTGCAACCTATCTGCTTTATCTGGTTTAAACTTAGATGATCTCCAGAGGTCCCTTTCTGAATCCAAGATTCTGTTATTATATCTAGATATGGGTCTCATTTGCAATGAGCCCTATCTAATAAAAAAGAAATATGAAAAGGGAACATACCTTTTCTCTTTTGCTTTATTCCCAGTCTATCCAAAGCCTCCCTC
This sequence comes from Acanthisitta chloris, assembly GCF_000695815.1. Lineage (NCBI taxonomy): Eukaryota > Metazoa > Chordata > Aves > Passeriformes > Acanthisittidae > Acanthisitta > Acanthisitta chloris. The sequence continues at coordinate 138,754 of NW_008657392.1, read as the reverse complement.
TGTTATGTCTGCTGACTATCTCTCCCTTTGAAGCTCAGTAATAATGTGGTTTTTAAAGAATTTCTCTCACCCATTACTTTCTTTTTCTGTCTTCAATTTGGGATGAAGGACCCAGTGCAACATAAATCTAACCGTAAATGCAGATCTGATCTTTCCTGAAGTTAAGGTACATTTGAATCTAGACTTTTGACAGATATTTTGAAGGGGAGGTCTTGGGGGCTAGAGTCAAGCAAGCAAAAAGACAAGAAATGGACACATTGAAGACAGATTAATATTATGCCCTTTTATAAAGGCAAAAGAAAAATTCTTCATTGTTTTTTATCAATGCCTGGACATGGAAGTTGAGTGCACACTAAGGACATCTGCCAACAACACTAAATTAGGAGGAGCTGTTGATTTCCTCAAGTGTAGAGAGTCCTTACCAAGAGATTTTGATAAATTAGAGTGCTGAGAAACCACCATCCACATTAAATTCAACAACAATAAATGCTGGATCCTGCACATGACATGGTGTAATCCTGACTTATGACAACAGTGAGGGAAAAGAAGCTGGAGTGTAGTCCTGCAGAAATGCACCTGGAGAGCTGGGTTGACAGCAAGCTCAGTATGAGCTAACAATATGTCCTAGTGGCCAAAAGGGCCAAGCTAATCTTGAGGCGCAGAAGCACAGTTGAAAGAAGAGATTTTCCTACTATACACAGCATTGGTGCAGTTGCTGCCAGAACTGTGTGCAGTTTTGGGCTCCAAAGTATAAGGATATAAAACTAGTAAAATGTGTCCAAAGAAGGAAAACAATAGACATGTGGTTTAAGTCTTTGATTTCAGTGTGTGGAGTCAGGAGTTGCAAGTGTAACTGCAAGTGTAGTCAGGATGCAATGTTATTGTGAGTCCCTTCCAATTCAGGATATTCTATGGTTCTATGAAAAATATTTCACATTTTTAGGTTTCAGCATTCATCTTTGTAGCAGACTGGTCTCCAGTCAGAACTCTGTAAGATTTCATCTTCAGATCATTTGAGGTGTGGTAGCATAAGCCAAAGTTATCAAGTGATTATCTTCCAGCTGAGTCATCTTGACTGAGAGTACATGTTCTTATGAAACATTCCACATTTAAAATAATATCTATTGATCTGTTATAATACTGACCTTTTATGTCTGATAAGCTATATTTAAAAAATGGAATATCCATTAATCGATATTGATGTTTTAAGTTGCAGTGGCCACCTAGTGAGGTTTGGATCATTTTGCTTTGAACCAGAATACATCAAAATATGATAAGATGTAAAATTTAATTCTTTTTTGCTTTTTTACTTTAATGAGCAATAAAATTCAGTACTTTTCCTCCTGAAGAAAAATAGATTTAGCCAATTGCTGCAATTGGAAGCTTTTAAAAGTTCCTATATTCATAGTTTCCACAGAGGCAGCCAGGGTTAACATTGTGGCTGAGAAAAAACCCCAGAAAGTAATGTTTATAGCCACATACCTAATTCAGTTTACAGTAGAGATCTCTGTAGTTTCTATCTCTGCATCTACCAGAGGCCTTTCTCCTGCTGAGCCAGAAGTGATGACAGTAAAACAGCATGGGCTTATGAAATCAAATAAGTGGTTTTGAGCCGCAATTAATTTCTTTACCTACAAATATCTTCAAGGTCTTATCAAATGCAGATTGTCAAATGCTTTCATTTTGGCTAAAATTAGACTGCTACTACAGTTAGTTCTGAGAACAAGACGATCAATTTCAAAACCTGGGCTCCTCAGTACTTAGCTTCTCCACATACAAATACTGCCCTTAAAATTCACAGATGTCATGGAATTAGTGATTATCTATGGTCCTATCTAGACAGAGTTTCACAAACAAGAGTGCAATATGCAAGTCTGCTCTGTCTCCAAGACAAACTGGATCCTTGTGAACATAACTCGTGAGTTGCTGGTCCAAGCAAATAATCCTCCTTGGGAGCTTTAGGAGTGAACTCCACAGAACGTTCAAAGCTCAGATAGCAAACCCTATCCTGAACTGCATCAAAAGCAGTGTGGCCAGCAGGCCAAGGGAGGGGATTCTGCCCCTCTACTCCACTCAGGTGAGACCCCACCTGGAGTTCTGCATCAACCTCTGGGGTGCCCAGTACAGGAAGGACATCGACCTGTTGGAAGAGTCCAGAGGAGGCCACTGAGTTGATTAGAGGGATGGAACACCTCTCTTATAAGGAAAGGCTGAGAGAATAGAGATTGTTCAGCCTGGAAAAGAGAAAGCTTCAGGGTGACCTAATTGCAGCCTTCCAGTACCTGAAGGGAGCCTACAAGAAAGACTATTTACAAGGCACTGGAGTGACAGGATAAGGGGCAACGGCTTCAAGCTGAAGGAGAGCAGGTTTAGATTAGGAAGAAATTCTTTACTCTGACAGTAACAAGAAAGTGGAACAGGCTGCACAGAGAAGTTGTGGATGTCCCATTCCTGGAAGTGTTTAAAGCCATGTTGAATGGAGCAGCCTGGTCTAGTGGAAAGTGTCCCTACCTATAGCAGGGGAATTGGAACTAGATGATCTTTGATATCCTTTTCAATCCAAACCATTGTCTGAATATATGATTCCATGATTTTGTGGATAGCAAATTCTGTACTATAGTGGAGTTCATGTACAGTTAAATAATGTCTCAAAAATACTCTTAGGTCCACAGATCTGTCTCTCTGTGTGCATCAGTACAAGACTGCCATGTCCAATGCTAAGCAATGGTGAATTGTTATGATAAATTGAAACCACAAACATATTGTTAGACATACTGTTCTATTGAATATGCAAGTTATCTATCCATATAAACACCTTTTCTTTCTGCAATTCATTAAACTTATTCTGAAATTTAATATTAACATCAGAAAATGCAAAAGCGTAGAATTGATTTAAGAAACTATTCATAATGTGAATAGGATATTCTGCCTGGGTTTACTCCAAAGGATCTTCTCTAAGGAGCAATTTTCAACCTTAGTTAATGTCTTGCCTCACCTCTTGGAGAAGCTTACCTTTGTCCACAGACTGTGTAAGTGCTTCTTTTCCATGTCAAAGACAGCCTGTCCTATGCTAATCAGACAGCTAAAGACAAAGAAGGTGGTTATCCCTTATCTCCCACTGTGCCGGTCTCCTCAAAAGAGTATTCAAAGTCTGCTTACTGTGTACTTGAGAAAGTTCACAACAAATATTCACCAATTCGGTAATCTGAGTGAGGCTTTTGTGAGACCATCTTTAGCACCTATGTGCTTCAACGTTTAGACTCCTGAGTGGAATTTAACCTCTCAGTATTTTCAAGGTCAGGGTCTGTGTGTCTGTTGATCCATAAATGAATTTTAGAAGTCACAGACCTCAGGTGCTCAGCAGGTAGCATGGAACCAGAAGGCTGAGGGTTAAACAGCTTCAGACACATTTGTACAGTATAGTAATTAAAAGGAGTCTAAATCTCCTAGAAACAGTTTAATCTTGGCACTGTTATCTTTAAGAGTTAAAGTAAGCCTTGAACAGTAACCCTCCTCTAACAGTGTAAAGGCACAAGGATAAACAGCTTTATAGGAAAAAAATTGAAAAGTAGTGTAAAGCAAACATACCTCTGGATTTGATAATTCCTCCCAAGAAGGGGCTCATTTCCAGCGAGAAAGTGACAATAAAGATCACATTTTGCACGCAAACACAACTTGCCTGTGGCTACTACTTTATGTTAGTACTTTTAATGAAACATAAATGCCATGGTTAGAATCTCAAGGGACTAAGAAACCTGTGGGTAACCCTCCATTCAATCTTGCCTAGAAACTCATCCCATTAAGCAGAGCTGGCAGAAAACATGTCAATAAAATCTCAGTATATGACATTTAATCCCTGGCATGGACCACAATCTTGAGACCACTTACAGCTCTTTCTTACTGATGAGTTACTAGAATAGCTTCGCAGAAATGTCTTCTTACCTCTTTTTTACAGGGAAAAGTAATTCTGTGCCAACTTCATATGGGCTGATGTCCTGGCATATCTCTGAAAATATCAGAAACTTGTTGTATAGCAGTTTTTTAGCTACTTACCACTTCAGAATCATTGGCTATGTAGGATTTCAAATAATTCAGCAATAAACCACATGTTGTAATTCCAGTTACTTTTTTATTTTCACAACTTTTTGCAAGTTAGTGAAAATTTGATTATTTCTAAACATAAAAAAGTATTTGCTGTGAGACTTGGGCATTTTCTATTCCAGTGGGAAAGGGTGTTTTGCTTCACAATAAAGAATCTGATATGACTTTGCACAGCAGGAAGATAATGTTTGTTTGAGTAATTTCAAAGAGACATCAGCATCTTCAAAACAGAAAAGGGCAAACAAAGATGCTATGTCAGGAAGAGCTAACCAGGTGGTTTTTACAAATAAATAGCAAATAATGTGGTGATGAGGTTCTGATTGATCACACAGATGGATTTGGAACTTAATGGGACTAAGGTTTCCCTAGGCTAATACTCTTTATCAAAAATGTGGCAGAGTCTTCAGCCAGGAATGCTCTGACCCGAGACCTGGTCTGTCAGCTGAATTGAGTAGATTTTAAAAAAAAAATCATACTGATGTTGCACATAGACCATGTTATGCTGCAAGTATGGCCTCTGTTTTCAATTATGTTATTTTAGCCTTGCTAAAAACCTGAAAAAATAGGGTATTTACAAATAGTGGCTATATTTGTAAATTGGAAAATGTGCTTTACACTTGTAAATTTAAACATTTGCTCTCTCTTGCAAGTTGAAACATGTCAATGCGTTAAATTTTTTTCCACTGTATGTTTATCCCATGCTATCCAGAAACCTCCGAAACAAGTTCTAAGTACTTTCCAGGAGTCAGTGCATCAGCAAAAGATGTTTTATTACTAGACAACTTGATGTGGACATCCTATTTCAGAAGTCAGGAGAGTTTAATGGTATAGAGATAGGACTCTGTACTTTGTCTGACTCAGCACTGCAAAGAACAAAACAAAAGTTAAATTTATTAGTAAAGATGTAGCTCTAGAGACTGGGCTCCAAATACCTGTTTGGGTATTTAAAGACTTACAGGATATTTTACCACCTATCATCATGAGCCATTTTGATAGCTGCTGACATAAGTCTCTGAGGGTATGGTGAACATAAGCATGGAAACCACTGTGATATATGTAAAGCAGTAGAGATGTCACCTGTACCCTGAGAGTCTGAAAGCCTGTGTCACAGTGGCATAATAGAGCAGGATTTTCACCTGTTAGTCAGTTAATCTGCTTTACAGTTTATTCCCAGTGACATCAGAAATTTCCAAGTTTTAGGAGAGGATTTTTGAGAAGTTCTACCCCAACCCACAGGTGAGAGAGATGTGTTTTACTTCCATATGTTTACTTATCTTATCCAACACACATTTAAGGTGCCTAATCCACCACCCTTTGACCTTCTTCCCACTGTCACTTTAAGTAAAAGGAAACTCAAGTGACAATACAATACCTAGAAAATCTTTGAAATGCACACACAAAATGTTGATTTTACAGATGCATTACATTCACAGAGTATATGTCATTCATTCAAGACCTATTTCTCCAAATTCTTAATGCTGAATTCTCTTGTCAGGTGATTTTTTTTCAAAATTCATTAAAGACTGTGGAAGCTTCGCTAGGCCCATAGGAAGCTTTCCAAATTATCATTATGCCTTTTTGACTCATTGGGTTGCAGGGGTTTTTTCGAACAGGCAAATTCCAACTTGTGAGGGATATTGGTGTTGTGATATTGCACTGAGTGTATACAATATTATCTGCTTTTTCATTGAACCTTTGGAAGTGAAGAATGTTTAGACCTAATTTCAACTGCAATCTGTTGTGGCCATATCTAAGGATAACAGAAAGGCTAAGACATTTGACAAATATCCATGCTATTTCATTAATTTGTATTACTTCAGAACAGTCCCATGGAAAGCAAAAAAGCTCCATAGAGATCCTTTTTTGAGATAGAGTATCAATAGAAATAACATAATGATGTTAATTTTCTAATCACTGTCACAAATGTATAAGGCATAGCAATTGATATTGTCAGCCATTTCACTCAGTATGTATGAGAAACTACCACTCATTTTAGAGCTCTTGGAAACATTTGCTGTCATCTTAATTGCACTGGTGAATTTGAAAAATATAATCTCAAAGTTCTGCATTTAAAATTGATGATATTTTACTTAACTCTTCAGCAGATTTTTTTTAAGATTACTTTTAGGTTAAAAGTAACATTAAAAATATCTTCCAACAGATACTCAGAGGTAACAAAGATCCAATACCACATAACAATTAGGTTCTAGAGGGCTTCAGTAGTGTTACACTTGACATGCAAAGGAGTTTTATGTTACTAAAAATACTTTTGGATTGCATTTTACCCTTGGAAAATAAAACATTTCTTGGGGTTTCCCTGTTTTTGAAAGAGGAAACTGTTTTCAAGAGTTGAATCAGTCATTTCAGAAAAATTGTGATGGTCAAACACCAGTTGAAGGAAAATTCTTAATGTTCATTCTGTCTTTATGGTTGCTTGGATGGAAATGATGCACATCTAAGCATCAAAAAGGCATAGAAAAGAGTAGGTTTGATGCTTTTTTTTCTTGACTGAAAACCAGAAATGGCATGATAAGAGGATCAGAAAGACAGACATGTTACAAAGATTAGTTTTGCAGAATATTGTGCTGTCTAGAGTGTGAAATTGAGAACTAAAAGACAAATCCTATTTGTCTCACTCAGAGCAGTTGCTTTCAATCAATAAAGTCACATTAGTGTGCAGACTTTCAGGATCACGTATTCACCTAACACTGCTGAGCAGCTGAAATGAATAGCCTGAAATGCCAACTGAGCATTCACAACCCTTATTGGCTTCACATTGAGTTGTAAGTGCTTGTCATTTCCCAGATTCAGATTGTTCATGCATAAGGCTCCCGATAAAATCAATGTTCTGGATGCCTGGACCTCCAGTAACTTCATCCTACTATCGTTGATTTCTGTCCATAGATATTCATGTTTTTATTATGGAGAAGGAAATTTCTACTCATGTCCCACAGTCCCAGATTTTTCAGTCTGAGTAATCTCTTGGACACACTGTAGCTCTTTCTTGTCTGCTGCTGGCTTTAAGTCCAGTATAAAGATGGGATGGGCAATGGTTAGTGCAGCTCCAAGACAAAGATTCTGAGAAGCATCCTTTTTTCCTTCACTGTAGATACTTTAGGTGACACAACATACATTAAGAGCCACTCAAAACTTGCAAAAAATATATGTATTTCCATGAAGTCAGGGCTTTCAGACAGGCAAAACTGTCCAAATAAGGAATGCAAATCCTAGGCCATTAAGTTTACTTTGCCATGTTATTTGACACAGGTCCCAGCTGCTCATATACTAGAACACTCCAACCCAAATCCTCTTCAGTAGTAAATAGGACAGGTTGTTCAAGCCACAAATCCTGATGTTACTGCCAGAAACTGGTGACCCTTCATTTTTCAGTCAAAAGGAAGCTGCAGAAGAGATGGAGTTCCATTACTTTTAAAACTGTATGAAGTATATGTGCTGATACTTCACCCTTCCACCCATCAAGGGGAAAGGAATGGAAAGGAGGCATCTCAGGAGACACTGGAACAAGCTGCCCTGGAAAGTAGTGGATGGCCCAACCCTGGTGGTGCCCAAAGCCAGCCTGGATGAGGCCTTAAGCAACCTCGTCTAATGGGAAGATGTCCCTGCCCATGACAGGGTGGGTTGGGACTAGATGATCTCTAAGATCCACTCCAACACCGTGTTACCTTATGTGCAACTTTCCAGTGCAAACGAAACCTTCTTATTGTCTATTTTGTTCCGTAACTATGTAGCAAATAATTCTGAGCATACATCCAATTCTTAAATTGCAAAGAAAATCAGTTCTATGGGGCTAGATGTAGGCAAAATGCTTTTGGACTAAAGCAGTCCTTGACTCCCCCTTTCACAAGCAGTACATACAGCATTCATTTTAAAATGAGGCAAAATTACAGCATTAAAAATACAGAAAAATACCACAGAGATGTGGTTTGGAGAAACTAAGAACTCCTGCAGAGAACATCATTTCACATTACAACTGCGTGAGTTAACAGGGAACATAATGCTGAACATAACCAGAAACATCTGAAACTGAATCCCATTTCAGCAATAACTGTTTCTAATAGGAAAAGGAGAATTGAGAAAGACAACCCTTATTAAGCAGCCTAATGTCTTAATACTCTGGCTTATTAGTTTTCAGATATCTACCTATTGCAGTTTTATTCCACCTTATATAAAACACAAGGGGGTTTAAGGTGCTGAAATTGCAGTGCATAATTTAAAGCTGCTGTATGGAGAATTTACCTGACGCTTCTGTTGTTGGACAGTTCAGTAGGCTGGAATTTCCACACCACACAATAAATATTGTGCAAGACATCTGTTTCTGAAGCTTTACATTTTCTTTCAGGGTAAATTCATGTATCAGATATTAATTGATTGCAGAGGTGAAATTTAATATCTGTATTTTTCTGCTTCTCAGATTTCAGTATTATTAAATACCACTACAAAAATATAAGCTGTTTTCACTTATAATAAAAATGAACTGAGATAATACTACTTCTTGAATAAATTTTTGATCAAGAAATTCTGTTCTATGAAGATAGCAACTATAATTAAAACTTAACCCAGCTGAGGAAAATCTTTTCCTTTTCCCTGACATAAACTTTAACATCCATAATGTTGTGCCTGAAGGTGGACATTTATGCAGGAATCTCTCAAACTTTGTTTTTCTGTCACAAAAATTTTGTGAAGTCTAGAGTATTACTTAGGAATAGTAACATTTTCAAGGTTACACCTGGAGCTTCTGTTTTCTTTTCAGCAAATTTCTTCTGTTTTTTCCAGTTTTGTCCCCAAAGTACTCTGATAGAACAAGTCCTTTTAGTATACAGGTATTAGCTAACACAACCTGTTAAAATGGTAATGCTAAAACACAGTGCAGTATTTTCAACTACTGAAAATAAGGAAAGAAGAAAAACGTTCCTTTATTATTACAGACAAAAAGAGGACTTCTTTAGAACTATCTGGATAAAAATATTTCAGATTATGTAAATGCTTATGTTTTTGTTTCAGCAAATATACTTTTAATCCACAGCCATTTTTGTTTTCAAAATTTGATTGAGGAACATTTCATCAAATTAGGGGCAAGTACTAGATAAGACTGATGCTGTTTCAAAACAGTGCTGAACTTTGTTTAGTCCTTACAACTTGACCTAACTTATTCCAGTGCTTCGTTGGGGAAGTTACTTATTTTAAAACTTTGTCTTAAAATTTTATCTACAGCTCTGTAACCCAAACAACAAATTCTTTTAATCATCATCTGTACATCTTGATAATCCTTGTCCTGTGCTGTAACAAATAGGCAGCAGACACTGAGGTTATTGCTGTTTCAAACTTAAGTTTTTCTTGCTAAGAACTCTATATCTTAATTCAGAAAGTATGGATTACCCTTCAACTAGTTAAAGATATGAGATGCTAATGAATTTCACTTTGGGAATTATTATGGTGAATATGGCATCTTTGTCTCCATAGCATCAGATTGCTCAGAACAGATTGCTTGATCTCTGTAACTCCTTTGTGTTTCAGAATGATAAGTACAGGAAGAAATGTGCCAAGCCTGATTGGTGCTCATTTCTCCTTTGTGAACCAACTCATGTTGCGCTATTAGACTCTCATGCTGAGCTGCCAAAGAGGCACTCAGGGTGTAGTGCAACACTGCCCTTTGAATTGCAGAGGGAGATATTGGGAAGATTCCCATAAATCAGGTTCCAAACTGACACCTTTTTTTTCTATTGGCGTGCTTTCGCCCTATCATGTAATTTATGTTTCTGCATCCTGTGATGACCCATCCTTAAAGGGGAGAAGCACCAAAGATTCATAAATGCTCATGGTTGAAAGGAATGACAAAAAAGTCAGAGGGCCCAAGAACAATCAGAAAGTTTTATTAGTAACTTACACACTTAGCATGGAAATTAGTATATTAGTCCCTGACCTACTATATAAGCATACAGCAGTGGGGTTTGGATAAAGGGATAGGGTGAAGGAGAAAAGAGAAATTAAAAAAGGAGAGGTGCATTAAAGAAGGAAAGAAAGAAAAGAAAGAGAGAAATAGTAAGAGCGAAAGGAAGAGGGAAAAAGAGAATACCAGTCCTGGTTCCAGTGTCGATCCAGCCAATTGGATGTCAATCCCAGCTTCATTCTGACTTCAGTGTTGATTCATCTGATAAGAATCGACCTGGGCAACAAGGTGTTCAGGGTCCAAGGGGAGCAGCTGCCATGGGCTTGGTAGGGGTACCTTTTATTGAGAGGTTCCTCTGCCCCCAAGATAAGTTTCTCGCTTTCTGTAAGTTGTTCTCATCCCCGGGAACTGTAACAAGGATGTTTGTCCCAGACAGATGCTGTCCCCGTTTTCCAGCCAAACCTTGCTCTTTCTCATGGTGTGTTAACATCAGCAGCCCTTTGTGGGCTCCACAGTCATCCAATCATCGATGTTTGAGACATGTGCATTAGCTCCTTAAGCAGGAGCTCATTAGACAGCACTAGTTCCTAGCAACAGCCAATGTTTCTGATAAGCTCAAAAAGTGCTTAGTCCAGGTGCAGTTCATAAAGGCTGAGGCCTAATGCAGCATCTCGGGGCCTCTACACTTCCTTATTGTTGATCAGTTACACACATTGGGATGATATATCAAACATTTCAAATGACTGCAAGTTTTCAGGCTTTCTATGGATTTCTGTTTTCTATTTTTTTATATATATGAAAAACCAAGTCTGCATTATTGTGCAGGGTTAAGTATGTGCATATCCACAGATAAGATTTTATGCATTTTTTGTTTGTTTGTTTCTGAATTGTGCAAAGATATTCAGGCAGAAGTTGTAGATGGTCTTGTTAAAATGGTGAAGTGTGGTGTAAATCTGAGACTAACAAAAAGGACAATGCTGGCACACTGGTATCTAATTGAACTTACTCCAGAATGATTTCAAAGTAGAGTTTTTAACCAAAGCACTTCAAAATGCTTTCAGAGCTACCTCTCCTTTAAGATACTACCTGTATTTTAATCTGCCCAAAGAATTTAAATAGGCTTTTTCTTGCATGTTTCAAAACTACATTATGCTGCCTATCTCCTTAGCTTTTGCTGACATATACCACACACCAACAGCAACAGTGCTTTCCAAACATCAACCTGTACAGACAACCTGTGAGGCTTTTCCAGTTAGGTCTCACCTGGGAAACATGAATTCTAACTTTTAGTGCTGGACTTAATCCTGCAATAGAAATTACTCAACAGTTTGGCCAGGCTCAAATGTTAAGCTGTTAAAACTTGTGAACTTGTAAGCATCAGCTTTAAACCTAATAGACTAGCTCCTGGTTTAAAAATAAATAAATAAATAAAGTTGCCAAAAAACCCCCCCAAAAACAACGAACATAGACACCCCCCCCCCATTACAAAAGTCAACCAACCAAGGAAAAAAAAAAAACCAAATAATCCTTACCCTGGCTCAAAGTCTAATCAAGACTCAGAAACCATTGCTGCTCCACAGCAGTCATTTAATCAGGTTGTTTGGGCAGATGCCAGACAAAAAAACTCTATTTCTTGTTCATATCAGATGGCAACCCTAATCATCCATCTCTGCCAGAGTAAACCTCTAATTCTGCATTTAGAATAAGCTTCTGCTTACTGACTCTTTCTGTACAGTGATATGAACATCTGTGTCTGTGGAGGAAGATGGGGGAACAGAGATAACTTCGTGATCCTGTCAAGTAGAGGCGATGGGGTGATATAAAAGAAGCTGATTATTAAATTTATAATGTCTTTAGGCCATGCTTCAGCTTTATGCAGGTGGATATGTTGTTAATTCATATTATCAGGCAGCAGAAAAAAGTGCTTTCTAGAAAGGTTAAGGTAAGCCCAGAAAGATTGATGAAAATCACATTTTGTATGTCTAGAAGGTCAGGTTGGAAAGAGTAACAAGATAACTCTGTCTTGTAATGTTAGAGCTATAATAAAGCACTGTCTGTATCTAAAAATCTACTTTATAACCCCTACAGGCTGGCACAAAGTTTACACTAGTTATTCTGAGCTTAAGGCTCAGTTGTCCTTGACTTGTTTCACTAGTGCATTCTGCAGCAGGACTGCAAAGTAGACACCATCCTGCCAGAACTGAAAGGTGACTGAAATCAGAGCAGCTCTCTGCTGCTGTGGGTCATCCTGTGGCTCAGCTTGAGCAACAGCGTTGATGTGAAGGGGCATTTTTTTTTTTTGGAAAATGGAACTTTGTTTTTATCTTTTTTCCTTAGAAGATATGCCATGAAATTCTACTAAAAAATTATTACAATAATTTGGTAGGCGGACATCAGTTGCCCCATCTCTCTCTGGCTCTAGATTTCTCTGCCTTATGTACACAGAGTCTTTATGCACATCAGATACAGCTTCCTTTACTCCCCTAATTTACTTTTAGACAGCTGATCTGCTGTCATGTAAATTACTCTCTTAAACAAGAACTGATGGAGGGTCTGGGTTTCTACATTCTATTATTATTTATTTGAATGATTTTTCTGTTAATAAAAACCCTGAAAATAATGTTGTCAATTTATACATGCATATATATTTCCATTGAGTTAATGGTGAATATTTCAAATAAGACTAGTAAAGAAACCCTTTAGAGTAGTTGATGCCAAGAGGTTCTATGAAGCATTTCCTGACAATATAGATAGGAATTAGATTAACACATACAAATTTGAAACTGACTGTAGTTCATTCTAGCATTGCTCTGTACATGGAACTTTGATAGATATTCTTTGTCGAGGTATTCTGTGGCATGTGGTTTAGAAATTTGTTGACTCTGAATAATGCCCAGCTGGAATCAAACATCTGCCTATGGTGAATGTTCCATGTTGATCAATGTCTGGTATTTTACTAGGAACTTTATTGGCATATTAAAACATGCTCTTAAATGACAACAACAAAAAAGAAAAAAATCAAATATTTTAACCTTTTCCACATAGTTTGCTTGCTTTAATAAAACTAATTACCTATAGCAGTTGGAACTTGGCATTGGCATTGAAGAGAACAGAGAATAGCCAAAAAACACGCATTACTTTGAAATCAGGCTGTATGTACTTATGGAAATGACCTTTCAGAAGTGATAAAAACCAATGCTAAGTACTTTTAAAAATTCCAACTGAACAGAACACATCTTGTGTACCTAAAAAAAAACGTCTAGCAAAAAGTCTCAAACTTAAATGTTAGTGTAGCATGGAATATAGGAGCCTCAGATTGAATCTTTTATATTGTCTGGCATCCTGAACTAAGACCACTCAAAGGTTAATTTGCTGTATGACTTCCAGACAGAAGAAATTTTTAAAAAGTATTCCCTATTTCCCTCTACCCCCTCAGTTTGGAATGAACATTCTACAATCCTAGAATCAGAGTGAGTGAACATAATTATTAACAACTAAAAACTACTATTAAGGTCCTGAATCCCACAGCATTTTGGAAAAAATATTTTTGGATTTTTTTCTTAATTTTTGAGTGATGGATCTCTGCAAATAGTCATTTTCTTAATTAATTTCTTGTATCAGAAGTTTTAGAGCTAATTTTTGACACAAAGCTGTCATTTCAAAAATTAAAGTTTAAAATCCTTAGTTATAAAAAAAAAAAAATCACAAAATAAAAGCGTGGGTTTTTTTGTTTATGTGGTTTATGCTTCCCAAATAGAGCTTTTTCTTTGAAACATATAAATGTGCTCACCCATCCTCACTTTGACATATCTTCCCTCTTTTCCTTTCCCCTGCAAACTCAGACATGATAAAATATGACAATTAAATCAGACTTCTCTGCACTGCAGCTTTAGTAGTGCATGCCAAAATATGACTAAAACTTTTTACAATAATTTCTAATTTTGTCTCTTCCTGTATTGAACATTTTGATTGCAAAGCATTTTATTCACTATTTTGCTAAATAAAAAGAAATATTGAATTAAATTAACATTGACATTCAAATAGTAGGTCATGCTGTTTTCTTAATGCAATAGCACTAAGAGGTCTGAGAAAGGTCAGTATATACTGCATTTGTATGAGAACAATAAGAAATAGTTTCTACTAATATTTCTATTGCAGCAAACAGGGAAGATAAAGGAATATATTATTTTCATTCAATAAGGGAGGAATCAATGATCTGGGAAATTATGATTTACTGACTTAGGAAAAAAAGATCTTAATCAAACCAACAAATGTGTCCCAACCAAGTGCATAAAATGCAGTAAAAACTTCCAATTCTGATGTATCTGTGCTTTTGTCAAGCTACAGATAGCTCAACAAATATTTGAGGACCATTTCACTGGGAGGGTAAAGGCAGTTGCTTTGTGAAAAGGAATATGTCAGCATATTTCTCATATTCCACAAAAACTAAGAGGAGAGAACAGATGGAGTAAAAGACTTACAATGGTTATAGCACACCAAATGTAATTTATATTTAAACAATTAAACTGTTTGAATGGTCTTCTTTAATTAACTTCCAGTGCAAAGCAGAAAGTACTGTAGGAGGAGTTATCAGTAGTTTCATGTGATTTATGAGCTGTGCATGAAAAGGTAATATTCATAGAGTAGCATTGCAATAGCTACATATGCATCTGAGGATAACACTGGATACACTTTGGAAGAATGAGTAAAAACGATCTATTAATTCTTGGAGACAGCTGGTTGTTCTTGTTGCATAATTTAATTAAACTACTTCCAAATATAATGGAAATCTTGCTAATTGGCTCTAGGAACTCGCTGAGCAAGACTTACACCCTATTGTTAGCATTTGGGTTTTTTTCCTTTGCATAATTTTTTGAGCACAGAATCTACAGAGCAGTTGTATTTGGATTTCTTTGTGGATTTCTTCACTGAAACTTCTTGCTATTGTACAAATGGCCAAGTCCTGCATTTCAAGGGTACAGATAATTTACCTCCACAAGCATTATCCTTCTTGACACTTAAAGACAGCTTTTGCAATAATATACTGCCATAGTTACAAAACTCAAAGACTAAGTATATGTCTTTAGTAAAAGAGCATGCCAGATATTTCATATTTCTTGTCCACTGCTTACTTCCTGTACTACTTTGATACAGTCACCTTTCCTGCTGGTAGTGTCTCAAAGGCCCAAGCTATCAGCTTTCCTGATGTAATAATTGTTTCATCTATACCTCTTTCTTTCATGCCTCCCTGCACTAAACATTTCCGAACATGTTTAGCGTCTCTCTGCTCTTCCATCTAATCTTTTTCCCCTTCACTGTTTAACTGATGTGTTTCATCTTGAGACATCTTTCTGACACCTCAGTGCTTCAAATGGTACCAGAGCCAGTCCTTGTGATCTCACTGCCTGACCTAGTGTTTACAGGTGTGTTGTGCATCCTGCTCTCTGAATGGACACTCTAGTGTGGGAGGCAAATCTGAACTCTGCTGGGAAAAACTGTTGAATCACATTTGTGAGAGTGTTGCACTGGAAACAAGACGTTTTTGGAGTAAGGAAAAAAAGTTATACTTTCTTCGAGCCAGCTGGGGAAAATTACAAGTACAAAATCTGCTACAGCCTAAGTTTGAACCTTGTCCAGGTCATTCACACTGATATAATAGGCAGTACATCCTTCTTAGAGCTCTTGGAAAGAACTGAGAGAAATTTCAAGCCAGAAAGAGAAAAAAAACAGATTTGGGGAAAAGGAGAAAGAAAGGAGAAAAAGGCAATAAATAATTTCATTGGAGCCTAGTGTGCCCAATAGGATGCAGTCAATTGCACCAATTACTGTCTTGTAGTTCTCCTTTCATATTTTCCCCTCTACCTTAGCCTGGAAACTTGTAGCATCTAGGCTATATATATGCAAGCGTATATGTCTAAATGTGAAAA
>NW_008657392.1:103709-122801 GCF_000695815.1 Acanthisitta chloris | reverse complement strand
ATAATTATATAATATTAATATTCTTTTTATTATAATGGTTTAAATATCAATACATATATGCATTAATAATATGCATATATGCAATTCTCAAGGGTGGTATGCAAGACCAAGTACAATGAACAGCGTATCCAACACAAGCAATGAAAGTATTAAAAGCAATAAAACGTGTACACATGTATATAGTTCAGGATATCTAGAGATCTGAACAGTGGCCTGTCCCACACACATGGATCTGAAGCAGCTTCTTGTCTTCATGGTGGTCTTGTGTACAACCCACAGACATCTCTACCCATGCTAACACACACAATTCTATGCACTTTAAATTAATACTCTAAAATTTGTTCTGCCAAGCTGTTAAGGTTGCATTCCCATCATTATCAGTCGTGAGCTTTAATGATCAATAAACTTTTACTCATTTGTGCTTATGACCTTGGGAACAGTGGTATCATTCTGCGCTTAGACTATCAAGACATCAGTTATCTTGTGCCACTTTTGGTGGTCCCAGTTCAAACTGCTTTTTCTCATTGAACAGCCTTCAGGCAGCAGTTTTCTGGCAACAACCACTTTATTCAAATAGCCTAGTAACACCCACACTTGTGTTGTAGGATACTGGAGCATTTCACTGGAAAATATATCGATCCATTAGAAGATGCATCTATAGGTATTTATTTGTATTAATATCCTTTAGCTATGACAACATCACAGGTACATTATCAAAATTGCTTCAGAGCAATCTCCTCTGTTCACAATGCTGTCATGTTATGAGTCCAGTCAACCAAGTTGTATACTCCTGAACCTGCCTTATCTCATTATCACCACTAGCCCCTTGATAAATTAGTGCATTTTAAAATGCTCTAGGCTTGTGTTCTCAGGGATATTTTTATTTTCTTTTTTTTTTTTACTTTTTAGTCACATGTAGTCTTGCTGCAATATACAAATATGTTTCCATAAATATAAATGCTTTTTTAAAGTGATACAACCATTTGCACAATCCATGATATAATAATTGTATAGAATACTGCATATACTACAATTCTTAAGACTCTTAGCTTCTGGTTTCTCAAAATCTAACTAGACATCTGCATTTACCTTTCCATATACATATTTTGCCATGGTGATAAGAATTCTGGTTTTGTATTTAATATGTAGAGTATAATTCTGGTTTCTATAGATATGTATCCTTGAGTTCTTCAGCATTGCTTTGCAGGAGCAAGTGGAAAATGAATGTCATTCCTTCTCTTGTTCAGCCATGGACTGACAGCAAGAGTTTGTGCTGGAAGCGTTTCCACCAACTGGATCATTGTGTTCTGCTTTAAACTTTATGGGGAGAGGAGGAAGAGGGATCATAAAGGGTAATTGGTTTCTCCCTTAAATGTATATTCAATTACACAGTTGACTATTACCAACATAGAAACCTCTGTGTTTGATTAGGCATTTCTAAGCTGCAGAATACCTGCCAGGATGCTCTTCCTTTTATTGTGTCATAGAACATCCTACAGCTTTTTGCATAGTTGTCTAGTCCACTGATTACAGGTTTGATTGATGAAGGTAACAGTTCCTTTCTTCTGGTTTTTTTCCCCTTCTATTTTCTTTTTAAATAAATGGCATTAAATAACCAGAGTGGCCTGCAGTTAGTACATGCAGCTTTCTATTGGTTTATCACTTCAGTTTTTCCCCTTTTTTAACTGTGGGACTTTCTAATTGCAGCTTTCTCAAAATGTAGTTTATACCCAACATAGTTGCATCTATTCTCAGACATTCTCAAATACCCAGAAGAACTTCTCTGTTTTTATAGACTTTATCCTTCCTGTCTATAAAATCCTGTATTTGTAAGTCTTGGTGCTCTAATTTAAAGACATTCTGCAGTGGACAAAGCCCAATATATCTCTCAGAAATTTTGAATCCACATGCTAATAACCATTCTTAAGGGCAGTACTTATAGGACTATTTAGTTTATGATACAATTGAAAGTATTTTGGTGCTATGTCTTTAAGGAACTGAGGCTGGTGACTGAGGTAAAGCTATTTCAATTTTATTTGAGATGATCAGTTTCTCTAAACAATTAAGTCTACAGAAATCCGAAATGCAAGAGCAGTGGACTGCTGATGAACTATCTAGGGATGAGACACAGTGAATTTTTCAGATAAGCTCACGCTGCTTCCAAAGTTGAATGTTATACCAGTTTACACAGTTTGAGGGCATGCATAGTCTGTTCATCTCACAAGTCATTCAGGAGTACTTTCCACTTCCATCAAAATTTCTTTGTATATGAGAAAGCATAACAACTAAAAGAAAACCACAATAAATGAGCTCTGAAACAACAACAAAGTCTGATTCTGTTTAGCTTTTTGTAGCTAAATAAATGCAATTGCAGTATTAAACTCTTAGACTTGGATTTGCTTAAAGACCCTACCTGTAATCTGCCCATATTTCTTGATCTTAGTTCTTATCTGGTATTTTGAATGTTTCAGCTGTACCAAATCAGTTGCTTCATGTTGTAAAGGACAGAACACCAGCATGCAGCGTACCTAAAGGCTGTACAATCAATTGGTGAAGTTGCCTAATGTAGTGAGCAAGATGTTTGCAAGCATTTAGAGAAATTGCATTACCAGAAGTCATGATCACTGGAAAGCTAGTCTCCTCATTGCAGAACTGAGGAGGATATAAGCTTTTCCAAGCAGGATTCTAGTCATAATTCTTAGGGTATATGCAAGTAGCTAAACATATGCCTTATTACAGAACAGCAGTGAAAACTCTAAAGTGAACATTTGGTATTAACCATGAATTTACATGGTACCAGATTACTTGGTGTGAAAGACCAATGCCCTATATCAGGAAATGCATTGACTTTCTTGGGCTTTCATGGATCCTGGAGTGTCATGGGCAGTCATAAACAATGCACCATTAATTTGCTTTTGAAACCTTACATTCGTAGTGGGTCTGTCTGGGTTGTAATTAACTTCTGCACAGAACCCTGTATTGCGCTGTGTTTAGTATTTGTGGAAAAAACAGTCTTTCTAACTCACTAACATTTTAGGCTTAGTAGTAAACTAATTGTGGCCTTCCGGTACCTGAAGGGAACCTACAAGAAAGATGCAGATGTACTTTTTACAAGAGCAGGTAGTGACAGGACAAGGGGGAATGGCTTCAAACTGAAAAAGAGTAAGTCTAGATTAGATATTAAGAAAAAAATTCTTTACTGTGAGGGTGATGAGGCACCAGCACAGGTTGCCCATGTGGATACCTCATCCCTGAAAGTGTTCAAGGCCAGGCTGGATGGAGCTCTGAACAACCTTGTCTAGTGGAGAAGGTGCCCTGTCCTTGGCAGGAGGGTTGAAACTAGATCATCTTTAAGGTCTCTTCCAAAGCAAATGATACTATCATTCCATGATTCTATGATTCTGGCTATTGCTGAGCAGAGTCAAGGCTTTCTCTTTTTCCCACTCTTCCTCCACAGTGAGTTGTCTGGGGATGGGCAAGAGACTGGGAGAGGACACAGCCAGGACCACTGACCCAAAGGGACATCCCATACCATTTGGCATCATTCATAGCTATGTAAAGGAAGAGGGGATGTTCTTGTTTATGGTCTTTCTCTCTAAAGTTTGGTGAGGCCATGATTTCCAGGAATTGAGAGGACATCTGCCTGCCAGTCAGAAATAGAGATGAATTCCTCTTTTTGCTTCATTTATTAATGAAGTCCTGCTGCTCTGAGATGAGGTAGAATGAAAGGGGGAAGAGTCTGCAGACCCAGAGAAATGAATGGTCTAAGGGTCACTGCAATGCCTTAAAGGTCAGTTGTTATGATCCAGATCAGAAGCAAATTAAATATGATTCTTGATCTCTTTTTTAAATTTTTCTTTTATTTGTAATTCAAGTATAAATTGAAGTCAGAGTGTGTGATAAGGCCTCATTGCTTAAAACTGATTAGTAATTGGTCCTAACAGATCACAAAATCTTAATTCAGCAAAGCATGACATAAAAGGAAAGGAAATACAAGTTTATTTTTGTTGTGCTGATAAATTGAAACCCTATCAAATAACCTTACTCTATCTTTGCAGTTATCTAAGAGAAAATATGCAGGGAAAATTTACATTAAACCAACTGCTATTATTTTAAATCTGTTTTTAGTTAATCTTGAATGATTCTAAATGTCTTTCCATGCAGTAATTTTATCTGAATTTAAGTTATCTCATATCTCCTATTTCCTGTGGTGCAGAGTAAAGATTAGCCTTTTTCTTCTGACATTGAAACATTTCAAGACAAAGTATTATTTATTCAATGCTCAATGCCTCAAAGTGTTTAGGAATATGGATTAAAAATTGAAAAGTGTAGGTGCAGGGTGTTGGCTACACCTCTGGAAATTCTTCATGCTAGCTTCATCTATCTGTCAGAGAAAAGAAAAAAATCAAGTTAAAACAAAACAAGTTAAAGAAAAAGCTGCAGAACCCTTTGCTTCCCTTTGGTCTTCCTCCTGTATTGATGCCTGCTCGACAGTTTTGTGCAGACACAAACTCAGCAGGCACTTCCTGCTCTTTCAAATCTCTTCTCTAGCCAGAAGTGGGAGAATTTTTACATCTCTTTTGATCCCATTCCAACCTGAATGAAACCAGATAAATAAAGTTTATCCCTACTGATGATGGAGGCATTATAGTCTTTGCTGGTCTCAATAGCTACATTCAATTCAGCTAGATTCAATTGCATTTCCTCCAGTTTGTCTCAACCACAGTCTTATTTGAATAAAATAGCTAAATCACTGTACCCGTCTCCAATAGATTCTTGCTACATCCATAAAATAGAATACAGACATTTCATAATTTACCATAACAGATTATATTTGTGATTTACTGTTTGTCAATAACTGAAACTATTTTACTTTTGTGGAATTTTTTTTGCCTCCGGCAAGAAAACTGCAGCATACTCATGTACTTGCACAAAGATATGCTTGACTACACTTTGCACTTTAAACTTTAAACCAAAACCTTCTCTAGGGAATTTTGGGGAAATTAGCAAACAACTAGACCAAGCCTTTGAAGAAGAAGTCATTTCTATTGAATTTGATCTACATCCCATCATTGCTTTAAAAGACAGCATTTTATTGAATATAGATCCACTTGCAGCTGTTTGGGGATTATTACATGAATAGGATTTTTGATAAATGGATATTTTAGTCCCTCTGCAACACAATTTATCACTGAAATTGGAAGATTTAGAGTTTTCAGCTATATAGACAGGCATGCATTCACACAGGTTGCATCAGTTTCTCAGGTGAGAAGTATATTTATTATTTTACTTACAGACAGCAAAAGGGTGAATCAGAACAGATTAGACACATAGTCTTTAGAAATTGTATAGGATGGTTCAAAATAATGCTCATCTCTTGAACTCTCTGAAGCAGAAATTCTTTCTTTGGCTAACTGACGACTTTATAGAACCTCAAACTTCTAGAAAGCTCCTTTTTATCTGACATCCTACAGTTTCCTTACTTCTTTGCCACAAAATATAAAGTGTCAGACCTTTGACTGTGAAGCCACACAGAAATGTTATCATCTTCTGTACCATAATAGAAATGTTTTCTAAAAATAAAAAGAATCTCAAGTCTTTTAGGTGACTTTGTCTATGTTAAACATGGAAAACAAGTCTGTTTGCTTGCTCAGACATGGGCAGAAAATGGATGAGCTCTGCCAAATGTGAAGTCAAATTATCAGTTTTTATGGCTATTACATCTAGAGGTCAAGGTAATTCTATTTCACAGTGAAATTAACTTTTAAACCTGTATAGTTTTGGCACATGCATTAGGCCAGAGCAAAATTCGTTCTTTATTGACAAGGTTGTAAAGAGGAAGGTATAGGATTTATATGTGATTACCCTAAATTATGCTATTATCTTATATTACCCCAGCTTTCAGTGTTTTTACTGTGAAACAATCCAGTGGTCCTTTTAGATTTAAACCATACAGACATGGATTTACCATTGGTCTTCAGTATTGAATGTGTCTTCACTCTCTATGAAATATTGGTCTCCTGTTCTCAGATGCCCATCCTACTTGGACAGAATCTAGTAGATCTCATATCCCGGAAACTAGCTCAGAGTATAAATTTTAAAAATTAAATACTGTATATGCAAAAGAAAGAAAATTTTGAAAGAAAATTTAAAAAAAAAAAGAAAAACACATGAAAAGAGGACCAAATGTGTCTAATTATCAAATCAGTTATTCACAGAAAGTGGAAGATCAAACTAGAAGCATAATGTTTTTAATACATTATGTTACCTAGATCAGTAATTCTCCAATATTTTTGATTATTAAAATGAGTTACTGTGTACGTAAAGAATTCCTTTGTTAAATTACTTTAATTGTCTTTTCACTGAAAGGCTCAGAGAAATAGAATTCTCACACATAGTTTTAAGGCAGTTTGTACAAACAATGTAGCTTACTTTTGGGGGATGTGGCAGAGGGGTTTGTATTGAACCATGCAAACAAATTCTAAGGTAGGTATAGCTACAACATTAAACAAATGACCTCAGCAAGAGCAGCATACTTTAGCCATCCCCAAAATAACTGGAATAATTATTATCAGAGACCTGTTGCTACAGAATATGTCCACAGGCTGAACACAATACTTTAGGCAGCCAAAATTAAATGAGAGCAATCTGACCATGAAAAAGAAAGTCAGCTACAAGAGAGCACTGAGTAAAGGCAAAGGGCTCCTTCCTCCCTTACATTCTGCCAGGATTTGAAGATCTAGCAAAGTATATACCCTGTTCACAAGGAGTCCTGAGTCACTGATGCAAGAAGAAAATAGTGGTTTAATATTCAGGACAAAATGAACATAGTAATATTGTAAAAACAAAATAGTACTTTTTCCTTATAAAGGTGAAATTATAGATCTGATATAGTTTGCTTTGGCTTTTTCTCCAACACATTGTCAAATTGACACATTGCCTATCCCTAAATATTGTCTGTAGTCAAGGTCTTCTTAGAGAAGCAGCCTTTCATGGCCAGTTCTTTCAAAGCTCGGTGACCTTTAATATAGGAACAAAACTTTGAGTCTTTCATAGATGGTGCAATAATGCCTAGGTGAAGTCAAGTTTGTAGGTAGAGAGTGTGTATCAACTTCCATGAGTTAAAGTGGCTGGAAAATGGCAGATCAGCTTTGAAGAGGAGACATTCTTGTGCATATAATTGTACATTTACATAACTGCATAGGAACAGAGATCCATCCACACCATGAAAATGGCATGCTGAGTTACTATCTGTATACTTCCTTTCCTGCAGGATATGGCTTCAATGGTAGTTAAGAACAGTAGCATACCAAAATTTCATCAAAGTTTCCTCACAGATGTTCTTCTTCCAAGAATTACCCTTTAGGACTATTTCCAAAATTCTCTTTTCTCTCCTAATTGAAACTAACTGGAGGTATAAAGACTCCACAGTAGTTGCCATAAGTTTATGTGTACCAGTGATATTTGTAATGCAGAAGTAATATATTACTGCAGAGAGGAAACTGTGCAAGTTGCTCAGCTTTTATGACAAATGTTTGAAGAAATAATAATTTGCATCTCAGAATTATGACTGTGAAGATACACTGGTTTGAGAATTCCCACCCATTCCCTGGCTTAGACTGTGCTGCCACTAGCAGGTGTCTGCAACCTTCTGACAGGCTTGAATTTACGCACAAGAAAATTTTTTGAACTTCATTTACATCCACTCTTGAAAGTAGTAGGGGTGTGAAATAAGTTGTGGAGAAAAGTTGTTTTGCATTATAAGTTATGCCCTTTAAAATGCCAGTCTCGATGCCTTGACTCTACTTTGTCTGTGAATATATTAAAGTGGTTCATTCGGACTGCTCCTACCATTTCTGGCTGAATACACCCTGTTGTCTGTGATCAGCCAGACAACATGTTAATGGAATGTTGCTTGAGTTGCACATAATTATCTGGATGGGAGACTACCATGCTTCTGTATTGTAACAGATAGCTGGATTATGTAGCTTTATGACTCAAAGCAAATGGGAACATGAGTTACATGCTGTGTAACTGAAATGAGTAGGGCTCATAGGTTCAGTCTGATGCTTATTAAAGTGGCCTGCCATAGTTAATTTGCTTATAAAATGGGATTTATAACAGAAACATTTTAAATGGGAACAGCAACTTACACTCCATCTACCAGTAGCTATGAAAATACCATCACATGGCAGCATGTTGAAACATAAAAATGTTCAGTGGTGTAATGCCCCAGTCAACTTGGTGGGTTGAGGGGAAGGTAATTTTGAATTATTCTGGGCAGGGCACAAGAGAAATAATGGAATTCTCAGGAGGTTTAACAAGAAATAATTTTTACTTATACACTTTGTGTCACCTGTGTGGAATAAGACACTTGGCAAAAGGCAGATCAGTAAACTTCATAGCATTCAAGCACAGTGCAAATTTTAGCTTAGCACACCTTAGAGAACAAAGCCCTTAGCCAGGCACTGGTCACAGCACTTAGCAAGTACTTAAGGGGATATTTCTCAGTGTGGTTTGCAATTTATATATTGACAAGGAGAAAGTAAGAGAAGAAAAAGAGAGAAGAGAGAAAAAGATGAGAAAAAGAGAGAGAGAGAGTCACCAGCCCTGGATCCAGCTTTGAGCATGATCTCATCACGTGATCCAGCGTGATCTCATCCACTTTGAATCCAAGGTAGCTGAGGGCCAAGCAGCACACATCTTGTCATCCTTTTGTCTGTTCCTTTCGCTCGGGACCCTCCCCAACCTGAGGTCACACTTGTGCTGTGCTTTAGGCAGAGCCAGGGTGCTTTGGCATCATCTTGGGACTTGCAGCAAGGCCATGTGGTCAACCACCACCATTTGAGTGCCCACATCAGAGCTGTGTGGTCGACAGAGGCCATTCCAGTGCAGACCAGCAGTTAACTGCTAAGGCTCAAGGGGCTGGCAGGGATGGGGAGCAGCCACTGCTCCACCAACACAGAGCTTGTTCTGTTCCCCCACTGTTTTCCCAGCTGGTTGTTTTGAGCCAGGCAACCTTTCCTCTGCTGTCTGACAAGTGATATATGTTGTCATACAGATCCTTTTATATGCCTAATGCAAAAAACCCCCAAAACTTTACTAGGCAATTTATTGATTTTTATAGTTTTTCTTGATTAGGGGAAGTCTCAGAATGTACCCTAACTTTTGCTGGCATGTCTTTTGCTGACTTTGTACATATTGTCACTGAATTAACAAGTCTTGTACATAATAAATCTTTGAAGGAGTCTCTTGAAATAACTAGTATCAAAATGAAAGCAGAGTCAGACAGTATTTGTTTTCCTTTAATAATTTCATTATCTGGAATGTTGATAATATCTCTCCTTATTTGTTGTACACAGACAGACTAAACTAAAAGTGATGCTAATCTCTCCTTATTTGTTGTACACAGACACAGACTAAACTAAAAGTGATGCTGGAGGAAGAATTGTGGATGGAAAAGTGGGCATGGAAGGAAGGCCATATTTGGTTTTAATTTCTGCAAACACATACTTTGTTTTATTTAGACCTCTCTACATTTTCAGAGTCATGCCCTAATCATGTGCATTCTAAATAAATGTAACTAGCAATATGAAGAGACCACTAGTATTGGAATATTCAGTTCCGAAATTCCATGTTTTGTTGTAACAGACAAGACACTTGACTGACTTTTTGGGCCAGTGACTCAGATAGTGTTGAAAGTCCCATGAAATCTGGAGGGATAATTCAGTCCATTTGGTTCTGCATGGAAAGGGACATTATTGGGGGGGAAATTCATTTGGGTCTCAGTATTGCTTTCAGACAGTGACATGGCTTCTCATCAAGCTGGTCAACGTATTAGGCCTTCAAAATGCCTCTTACAGGTCTTACAGGAAAGATGGAGAAAGGCTTTACCAGGGCATGTAGTTATAGGGTGACGTTTATAAACTGTAAGTGTGTATATTTAGATTAGATTAGATTAGATTAGATATAAGGAAGTAAATAGTATGAGGGTGGTGAGACACTGGAACTAGTTGCCCAGCTAAGTAGTGGATGCCACACAACTGGAAGTGCTCAAAGTCAGGTTGGATGGGGCACTGAGCAACCTGATCTAGTGGAAGATGTCCCTGGCTATGGAAGGCAGGTTGGAATGAGATGATCTTTAATAGAATCATAAAATGTTTTGGGTAGGAAGGGACCTAAAGATGAATGAAAGAGAGAAAAAACTGGGGAAAAAAAGATTATGCAGGGAAAACCAAGTGTGAAAAATGTTGAGAAAAGATAAAAAACAACTGTGAAATTGATTTTTCATAATTCTTTTCCTTTTTATTTGAAATATTCTATATTTTTCCAAATTTTAAATCAAAAGACAAAACTGCAGAAGTCATATAATACCAACATTGTTAGTATCCTGCAATCTAAAATAAAATTAATTTCTGTCTGGTAGGGGAGAGCCAGACTTACTCACATCTCACCAGAATGTACTAAAATCCTCAGAAATTGAAATTATGGCCTTTGTTTTCCTTTTCAAATGTTAATTGCTATCAGAGTCCTTGATATAAACAACTGAGTTGTACTTTTTGTTTGAGCTGATGGTGGTGTTAAAGTGTGCAGAATCTAATGAAATATTTTAATGAATTTCACCCAAATTTTTAAGATCTGTCTGCTAAAAGATCTGTCTGCTAAACTCAGAATCTCAATAAAAAAGAAAGATAGTGAGTTCAAAAATCCGTTTTGTAAGACTGACTGTATTTAAAAATTTTGTCCAAGGATATGGCAATATAAGAAGGATTTAGCTTGTAGTTGGCTAACATAAATCTTACAATGTATTTATACCACAAGTATAACTATTTGCATTTTAGTCAATGAGAAAATTTTCTTTTTGCACTTGTTCCACAAGATGAAGGAAAAATTTTCCCTCAACTTGCATGGAATACAAGCATTTGCACTGTAAACAATGACTTTCTATGTACAGGATTAAACACTGAGAATTGTATTGGATCTGCAATGTTTTTATTAATGTCAACGGCAGAAGTGTGTTATAAGTGAATATAATGACATTTCTGGAGCTTTCATTGTTACTGTTAATGCTGAGAATCTAGTATGTAGATTCATCATATAATAGCTGACTCTATCACAAATAGAGTATTGAATGCAGAATGTATATCAGTCCTTTCCAGGTAGAAGCTGTGCCATAATCACATCACAGAATATACATGTTTCTTCACAAATATATGAAATCTGTATGTGTGTGAGAGCACATGCTCATGCCTGAAACAGGATATAGAGAGGGAAATATGTTACATGACACTTTAGCTTAGGTGTAGCTACAGTCATTTCTCCACACTTAATGGACCTATCCATGATATCTGTGATATAAACCCTGGAGGTTTTTCTTTAGAATGCGTCCCTGTGTTACTACTGAAATTTTGGGTAAAGGCAGCAGACTCTAAGTGGCTTAAAGGTGATAAAATGTGGAACAAAATTAAGTACGGAAGACCTACATAATCTTTAGGTTTTGGCTGAAGTCTTGCCTCTACTTAGCTTTGTCTGCATTTAGTAATTTACTTTGTACAGGTTAGCAATTAGTTTCACCCTTATTTTCTGTGCTACCCCAGCAACAGCATTCTTCTAACTCTGTGCTAGCACGCTGAGATAACATTGACTCTGGAAGAAACACATCATTAGTTCATTCTGCTATGACATATAAAGCAACTGCTGTTTGCATGTTATTAAACACAAACTACATTTGTTTAATTGCATGTGATTAAGTTTGTGCCCCTGGATCTGAAAGCAGATGAGATTGTCCATTCACTAATTCTTTTACTCATGATGTTCCATTTAGTGCCTGGACTACTTCTTTTGGCAATATAACATAAGAGTTAAGATATCCATAAAGGCTCTAAGTAATGTGCTTTGTCTCTCATTACAGTCATAAAGACTTTTTACAAATGAGTAGAACAAATTATGGCTATACTGCATGTTCCTGTAGCTTCCAGTAAGATGTCCATTCTCCTTTAGGCAGGAGCTGCTGTGGTAATTACAGTTACAAGGGAGGATGATTTAGACTAGCTAGTCAGGACTTTTTTTCTCCCAGATCTGTGTGCAGAACTACATTTCTCTGTATTAATTATCAATCATTCTATCAACAAGTCACTATTTATTTTAAGTTCCACCTTCATACATGATCTTCATTTTATCACCTTTATACCACAGTATTGTCAAGACTGTATTTTTAGCAAGAGTTGATACGTGAGTGTAAAAGGAGCTCTGTCTATCATCATGGTGACAACAAAAGCTCTCTGTTCCTGAGTATTTTCACCTTTCTTCTCCACCTTCTTGTTGTCAGTGATGGCAAACTGCATGGAACTCTGTACGTCATACATGGAGCACATGGAGCATAATTCTTCCAGTGTTTTGCATGGGACAGAGAGGACATTTAATTGCCTACATTTTTATGGAAAAAATATATATCTCATGAACATACTGATGCTAAGAAAACCTGCAAAAGAACTACTCGCAGACTTGTATTTCTGAGTAGCAGGTATTTGTTTATTCAGCACTGGGCACAAGGGGGATGGCTCCACCAAACCTGTGCAAGCCAGGATAAAAACTTCACAGTTTATGTACATTAAATGCTCATACATAGTCATTATTTCTAGGAATGGGTGGTTATTATTGCAATTAGTTCTTGGAAATCATTAACATAATCTCCTCCCTTGTCCTTCCCATTTGGCATTGGTCCAACAGCCTCTGGTGGTCACCTAGGGGTCTTCAAGAGGAAGGCTGATAGTTTCATCAGGTTGAACTTTTTACCTTTAGTTTTAACGCATGCTCATTATACTTGTTTTTTTCACTAACTTGGCAAGCTCAGCACTCTTCTATGCTAAATATGCTAAAGTAATATCCTAATTAGCATTCTATATGCTTGGTAAGATAAAACAACTTTCTGTTGTACTGCTATCTTGATTTCTCTCTTCCTTTGTTCAGTCAGCTGGCCCTTAGCTGCTTCTTGGGGCCCACTTTGTTTACTCAGCTGGTTCTTCCTTAACTATTTCTTGGGGCCTACTTCTCGTTATCAATACAGGTGCATTTGAAGGAAAAGATTCATTTGATCTGAAGGCCCACAGATCTCAACCCAGTTCATCTAGGCTGATCCACCTTAAGGCTTTTAATGACAATACAATCAGAATCACAGCTGAAAAACATCCTCTACTAGCATTAGTACAGCTGAACTCCAGCCCATGTATTCTTTCTAAATATGAACAAGTAATGTTTTTCCAACTTTTCTTGGTCCTGCATTTTCAGTAACAAAAACAATGTTCATTATTAACAACACAATTAAATATAGGAATTTTCTATAGATTGTCATTTTCTTAAGCTGGAAAACATAGCATAAAGCACTGTGCTGAGTAATAGAGATACAAGTAAAATGCTATTGATTGCATTTCATTACATTAGGAAAAATAGTTGTCTCAAAATTAATTGCAAAGATTACTTCATCTTCCCAGTTACATTACATTGACATTCGTTTTTGTTAATATTGCAGTGTGTTTTCTGGAAGCACAGAAACTTACCTATTAAATGGTTTGCAATGTTTAAGCTATTCCCTTCCCCAGTTCTTGATGTCTTGAAAATTTTCGAGGTTCCTGCTATATAACACAATTATAGAACTGTGCCATATGCTTTATGCATATGCCATGCATTTTGAAAAAGCTCTGTGTTGCATTCTACAGATCTGTGAAGAGAGTGCTACTCTGAGATTTGTGCAAATTATTACAGCTGGAAAACAGGTCTTTTAATTATAAAACCATAATGGAGCTGTGTTGGACTTCTTCAGGGAAACCTGACACAGATGCTTGTACAATGGAATCCAGTCATTAATTTATAGAATTAGCCCTGCCCTGCAAGCTGCTTCCGGCACATGAACCCCATTGGCTTCAGCAGGGCTCTGCAAGGACAGACACTGTGCCTTCCAGCCAGATGGACCACTTTGCAGGGTCAGAGATTAACTCACCATTTGAGTTAGATAAAAAGTGACACAAACAGCTATGTTAGGCTTCCAGCCTTCAATTCAGCCTAATTATTATCTCGATTTTTTGCTACTTATTTTGTATTGTTGTCCTGTACAAACTGCTGGTTCATAATCTGGTGGAATTTTATTCAGGATGTTAAGAGCCAGATTCTCAAATAATAAGTGTTCCCATGAGGTGAAGTGAAACGTAACTAGCTATAAAATTCTCACTGCAAGATATAATGGACTGAGGATTACGACCTATATCTCTCTTTTATGCTGTAAGAAACAGTGTTACAGTGGTTGGGTGGTCAATTTAGTGTCTGCTCAGGTTTTTTCTCTAAAAGCAGATTTCATCTCCTATGAACTATGAAGAAAGGAGCAGAAAACTGTCTGGAAATCTCTGAACTGTCAGAAATACTCACTGTAGAATCAAGGATCTCTTGTTTATGTTGAAGGTCAGGCTTGCACTTGAATGGTGTGGTCCTTGAATCTCAACATAAAAGAAAGCATGCAAAGAAACTTTGGGTTTGAGTTCCAAATGAGAGAGCAGCACAACATTTCATCTATATGGTCATGTTATTATTGCAGTAAACCTTCATTGGTAAGAATCTGACAACATGCAAAGCACACTGTGCAGGCTGACATTTTTATTCTGAAGTATGCAGCAGACAGTAACCAGAAAAAAAACCCAGCTGTCTTAAATCAGGTACATTTCCTTACCAGTATTGCATAAAAGAAAAAAAGAAAGAAAAAACAAACAACCCAATCACACAAAAACCTGCAAAAAAATACAGAAGAAATGAGAACCTCCCTCCCAAAAAAAGGCAAGCAAAAACTCCAACCAAACCAGAAACTTAAAAAAAAATTAGCAAGAGAGAGTTCTTTCTTAAGTCCTAATTGCTTTGCTACTTCTTCTCAGTTCTTCAAAGGATGTTTCTGAGACACCTGATTGTCAAAAACCAGAATCCCACTGACGAATCTCATACTTGAATGGATACTCATAGCTGAGTTCTGTCCTTACTTTAAAGCTAAACTCTTTTTCCTCTATATTAAAAAAAATCGCTCAGATCAATAATTTGCAATGTGATTTTATTTTTTTATATTTTATTAAGTATGAGAAACACCTATGCAATGTGTAAGTGACCACTAACACATGCAGAACAGTGTTTGAAATACCTTTCCAAATGTAATTTTTTTCCTTCAACAACTTAAAATGCATAGACTTTATGCTTGCTATAAAGTATTTGCTTTCTCCTTCTTTCAGCTGACTCTACATTCTAACAGGATTTTATATTACAGAATGGATAAAAAATAGCCCTAAACAAAAAAACCCCATAGTCCATTATGATCTTCTTTGTATGTGAATTAGTCTTGACTTTATATTGCCATTTATATTCAGTACAGTAAAACCTAAAACAGTAGAAAAAAATAGACATCATAAAATTCTTTCAGAAAGACAAGGTGAAACAATTAAAAGCCTAATATCAGTTAACGATAAAGGAAGTACATTAGATCTTTCTGTACAGGCTATTATTCAGGCATTAAATGGTCATCAATCTATTTCAGTCAAAAGTACATTTCTAATTATGACTTTTTGTTTTACAAAACTTAAATCATCTTCATCTACTTCTTGAGGCCTCCATATCACTGAACTTCACATTTATAAGAATAATCAATAAGCCCTCACCTTCTCTACAATCAAAGAATCATAGAATCACAGAACAATTTGGGTCAGAAGGTCCTCCAAAGATCATATAGTCCAACCCACATGCCTAGTGACTCAGTCTCTGATCCTTGCCAATAAGCTTTCAACCTGCTCATGACTATTCTTCAGAGACAGCTCTTCACAATTTTTGATGTAGAAAGCAACACTTCCAACCCTCCTTTCTCGCCTGTCCCTTTGGAACAGTTTGTAGCCATCCATAGCCACATAGCCACAACCATGGGATTCTTCCCACCAAGTTTCAATAATGGCAAGTAGGCTGTAGCTTTCTAACAGCACAGTGACTGTGCACATTGGTGTAGAGGCGTTTCAGCTGGACTGAAATTATTAGAGGTATACACCTTAATTCCTTTGAGGTATTTCACCTGTGTTCCCCTGTTGGCTGTTCTTACCTCAGGAGCCCATTGCTCATCTCTATAAGATTTAAAGTGTGCTGCAGTGTGCCCAACACATCTCAGAGAAACAGGCTGAGGATTCTTGTTAGCACTCCATCCCTCTAACCTTGGCTTGTCATCCCACAGCTTGTCATGGACAAGCTTGATATTATCTTCTGCTCCCTTCAAGTCTAGTTTAAAGCTCTGTCAATGAACCCTGCTAACCTGTCAGCAAAGACTCTCTTCCCAGTTTGAGAAAGGTGAATCCCATCTGACACCAGCAGGCCTGGCACCATATAGGCCATTCCATTATATAAAAAAAAAAAAAAAGAGAAAAAAATGTAGCACTGACAATTGTAGCACTGACAGCAGACACGAGTCACTGAGCCTTAGATTAACTGACAGTTCATCTGTGCCTTCCAGTGTCACTGTCTGCACAGGAAATAGATGGGAAAAAAAAAATCACCTGTGCTTCAGATTCCCCTACCAGCAGTCTCAAGTACCTGAAGTCTCTTATGATTGCCCTTGGACTACACATTGCAGCTTGATTGTCACTCACATGGAAGAGTAGTAATGGGTAATAGTCCAAGTCTGTGCCAGGCTAGGGAGTTTTCTAATAAAGCTCTTAATCCCGACCCCAGGGAGGCAACAATCTTCCCTAACAGGAGAGTCTGTCCAGCATATTAGATGCTCTGTTCTCCTCAGAAGAGTTCACCTACAACTATAACCTATTTTTTTTCTTTTTTCTTGTGAAGGTGATTGCAATACAGGGGATGGTCCTTTCTGACTTTGGCAACAATTCTGGATAGATGAATTGTTATCCCTATCATTCATTGACTGGCCTTCCACATGCAGAGCTTCATACCTGCTGTACGTTCAGCTGGGAAGGTGAAGTGGACAAGGAGAGAGGTTGTCTGCTGCCCTGAGCGTGCACTTGCCTTCATTCACTCCATTCCTATTAGCTACTGCCTTCTGCCAAGTGGGAGGTTGATACAGGATCTACCTGAATTTGGTTTTTTAGTTCCAGGTGGATGTCTCTGCTACTCTACCAGGAAGGGCAGAACATGATACCACCAGACCATCTCTCTTTCAGGCTCCCTGATGCTCTTTCATCTTTTTACTTCCTTGCATAGATCTGTCACCAGAGCAAATCTTTAATCTATTCTTATGTCTTCTTTGCAAACCAGAAATGCTTTCAAACCAGAAATTGGTCCATCCATTGCAGTAACATATTTCAGTCAATGCTACAAGATTTTATGAGTTTTATTACATGCTTGCAACCTGATCTGTGCAACATTTTCCAGCTTTATTAGTTCTACTTCAGTACACTTGTTGGTTATATTGGCAGGTTTCACAAGAAATCTTGTTTTGCATGTCTGGTGATCCTTTTTAACCAGACAGCATAATGGGCAAGAAGCTAAGGAAATCATCCACTCTCAGACAGTCAATGCCACTACATTTTTTTAGGGTTATATTTGAAGCCAATAGTTGTAATTTGATTTACACTGAAATATTAATGATTCTGAGGTAGAACTCAGAGGTCTCTATCAATTTAGGCATACTGACATTTTTAAAAGTAAGTAATCTAGAAAGCAAATACAGTAATTCTTAACCTGTAAGAACAGCAAATACAGTAATTCTTAACCTGTAAAATTACTGCTCTTTCTCCATATGATTAAATTCCATAAGCTTACTTTATAGACAGAAAATACCTTGCAGTCTTTGCAGATTGTCTCATGTGACAAAAGTTTTCATATGAACTTCTAGGACATTTACACATTGCATGAGATTTTATTTAGGGGAAGCAATAGTGATATGTTGGACAAGATACTAATACACAGTGCCCAGGGATGTTCATAATTATGACACACACCAAGATTATAGGGTGCCTCAGCATTTTGCTGTGATTTTTTGCAGGTATTTGTACTGAGTCTGGCTGGGATAATGATAATTTTTTTCACAGCAGCCTGTATCATGCTGTGATTTTGAGTTGTGACTGAAACAGTGTTGCTGATACACTGACGTTTTGACTGTTGCTTAGCATTCTTTGCACAACCTCCAGGCCCTGCTGTACTAGCAGCTGTTTGTGTGTTTAGCTGCTGGTCAATATCAACCAAGAATAATTGCCTTTGCCAATAATCATAGAATAATTGAAGTTGGAAGGAATCTCAAGAGTTAATCTTGACCAGCCTCCTGCCCAAAGCAGGCCCAAGTCTGGGATCAGATCAGGTCATTCAGAGTTTTGTCCAGATGATTCTTTAAGCTCCCAAAGTTGGAGGCTGCACAAAGTCTCTGGCTGCCTGCTTCTCTACTTGACTGTGTTCAAAGGAGAAAAGAGTTTTTTTATATCCAGAGGTAATATTTTTTCTCAGTTCATGCCCATTGTCTCTGATCCATGTGACGCATTCCTCAGTGAAGAGCCTGGCTCTGTCTTCTCAATGACTGCCCCACAGGCAGCTGTTAGGTGCTCCAGAAGCTGTCTTTCATCCTGGCTGAACAAGCCCATCTCCCCCAGCCTCGTCTTGTAGGTCATGTTCTTTAGCCCCTGACTAGCTTGGTGGTCCTCCATTGACCTTGCTCCAGTTTGTCAGTGTCTCTCTTTTACTGGGGAGGCCTGAACTTGACACAGTAGTTCATATGTCTTCTGTGTAAAGAAGAAAAACATTCATATTTGTAAAGAAGAAAAAACACATTATGTATGTATGTATGTTTGTGATGATAAGCCTTGGAAAATGAGTACTTCACTGAGCTTTTCTAAAGCTTTAACTTTTTAAGTGACAAAGTTGCTCTGTAATTACTAAAAGCAAAAAGACCTGCATTAAATTCATTTTGAAGCAATATTTTCCTCTGAAGAAAAATTCGAATACTAAATTGATTATTTTTCTTAAAATGTAGACAATATATGGAGATATTTTCTAGAATTATTCACTTACTCTAAGACGTTATAAGCAAACAGTGTCAGAAGTTTTGCATTTTCTTTCAGCATGAAAATTATCATG
>NW_008657392.1:92156-103695 GCF_000695815.1 Acanthisitta chloris | reverse complement strand
CTTTCCCTTCATCCAACATTTGCCCTTGAGTTTTGGGGGTTTTTTCTCCAATGTAGGAAATTATGAGGGCTTTTTATTTTAGCAAAAAGCCTCATCATAAGTGCTCCTCACCTTATTGCATCTTCTTGAACTTGAAACTGACTGAAAAAATTTCATCATGACATTGTAGTTCTTTAGCAATTTTAATTGCAGAAAAGGCAATGTACAGTGTATGTGCCTAACTCAAAGCAGACTAAGAAGCACCCTAAGCCACTAACTACATCTGAATCAGTTCATTTTATGTCACTATAACAAGCTGTCACTTGATGCATCAAACTCTTCACTTTGAGAATACCTCTCCTATTTGTTTCATTGTATGTAGAATTTAAGGGAGTTTTAAAATTATTTTTTTTTGCCTGCAGGAACATTCTGCAATCACAAAAGCCTTTGAGAGTGGGTTATTTTGTAAAATTTAACTTCAGCTACTCTTTTATTAGATGATTTAACCAGGAAGTACCTCTAGGCTGTGGCAATATTCAGGTTTCAGCCCATCTTACATTTATTGAAACTTCCATCTTGTTCCCATCACTGA
The DNA here is from genome assembly GCF_000695815.1 of Acanthisitta chloris. Classification (NCBI taxonomy): domain Eukaryota; kingdom Metazoa; phylum Chordata; class Aves; order Passeriformes; family Acanthisittidae; genus Acanthisitta; species Acanthisitta chloris. The sequence continues at coordinate 103,124 of NW_008657392.1, read as the reverse complement.
AGTCATCAGCTATTATGGATCGTTTGAGTTTTTGATAGAGGTGGATGATGAGTCATCAACTGAGCCATCAAATATCTATTTCCCCAAGCATTTAGACATTTCAAACTTTCTTTTTAACACTTCAGTGTGTTGCTGGCAATCTGTCTATTTGGGACTCTAAATTTAGCTCATGTCTTTGCAGCTTACTTCAGGTTCTTTCATGCCCCTTTGCCTGCACTGTAAAATAGATGTATTTAGCTGTACAGCCTTGGTAGTATAGTATTTAGCTCAGTGTCACATTGATAGGTTACATGGCCTCAGAATCACAGCCAGAACTTCTCTACTCAGATTGTGTGTAGATGTAGCAGGTGCAAGTGTCGCTTCCATTATATAAAACTCAGTTGCAATATATTCTTTGGTTTGGTTCCTACTCTCACTGCAAATGGCAGCTTAAACATCTAAACTTTCAGCCACAGTGGAAACAATTCTTATTTTAAACTGTGTTCACTTTTCTAAGTGCATTGTTTGTTTTGGGCTTTTTGAGATTTGGGTACCATTTTGCAAGAGAATGTAAGATGAATTAGAGAAGCCTAAAATAAAAAGATGCTATGAACATGGTTTTGTATAAACAAGGTAACTGAAAATCCAAGCCATTTCTTATGCACTATAAATAATAGACCATATACATTTATATGTCATTCAAATCAGGATTTCAAAATATGGTCTGCAACACTATTTCAACATTCTCTGTCCAGTCTGTATTTCTGCTTGGGATTGCCCTGAGCTACGTGCAGGACCTTGCACTTGGCCTTGTTGAACTTCATTGGGTCACCTCTCAAGCTTTTCCAGGTCCCTCTAAATGCCATCCCCTCCCTACAGCTTGTTGACCACTCCACACAATTTTGTGTCATCAACAAATTGCTGAGGATGTACTCAATCCCACCATCCTTGTCATCGACAAAGATGTCAAATACCACTCATCACTGGTCTCCGCTTGAACATCAAGCCATTGACCACAACTCTGCAGATAATTCCTCGTCCACTGAGTGGTCCATCCATGAAATTTATGTCTCTCTATTTTAGAGACAAGGATGTCATGTGGGACAGTGTCACATGCTTTTCACAATTCCAGGTAGATGTTGTCTCTTGGTCTTCCCTTATCCACCAGCACTGTATCACTTTAATACTGTAGACCTGTCATAACCCTGTAAGTCTTTTAATAAAGCAGAAACCATTTATAATATTCTATAACATTTCCTCTTTCCTCTTGGTTGAAGATGGTTCAAATATGTGCTTATATATCCGAAAATTATACTAGTAATTATTATTAACAAAAAAAAGTTTTTTACTGTAGTCTATTTTAAAATGAACTGCAGTAATTGCCATTTCAGATTTAAACAGTAAAATAAAGGAAAAAACAGCATAGTAATATGCTTTTTTTTTGTTTGCTAGAAACTGATGTTATTCTAAGATATTTAGGTGACAAGCAGCTACAGTAGCTTATCTTTCTTGTGATAGAAAAGAGGAAATCTTCAGAATAGAAATGAACCATTGATTTACGGTGTAGCTGTAGCATAAAAATGGAATGCAACCTATATCAGAACCACTGACAGAATGAATGAAGAAAAGCAATGAAAACAAATGAAGAGTCTGAGTGGGATTCATTTTTGGAGCATATAAGTGGGATACATAGTCTTCAGGCAGAGTATGGAAAGATTTGAGCAATCATTCCATGTTACAGAGAAAGAGATTGGCATAGGTATGATTTCACTAGAACACATTTGTATCTACTAAGCAGTATCCACACACTTGAAAGGACAAAACGAAGAAAAACTGAAAGCAAAACACTATTGAACCTAAAAATAAGTCACCTAAATTGTACTATTAATCAAGTGCTTCTTTTCTTGGTTAACAAATATTTTTAGTAGATATTGGTAAAATATCATAGTTTTAACTTCTACAAACTCAGCCTACTTTTGTCTTTTGTTTTCATCCCCAGTATTCAAAAGTCAGGAGGCTATTTTTTTCAGCAATAGTTAAATTCTCATTCAGAGTGATGTAACACACACTAAATTCTTTCAGTCAGCCTTAGCAGGCAATTTGTTGTCAGTAAAGAGAGGCAATAAAATTCAATTTATATAATTCATCTTCTGCATGGTTTGCTTTGTTTCACAAGCTAAGGAAGGAGTTGGTATTCCTGCAGTTCTCTTACTATAGACCCAACATTAAATTATACACATGGGTATAGGAAATTTTTCATATGGATAATTAACACATGACTCACAGAAGTCCTTGGACACTGGCTTCCTTCCATTTCAAATGTTAAAAGCATAGAAGTAGCTAACAGTTGATGATGTGCAGTCACTAAGCCAATTTAAAAGTAAGATTTACTACTAGTGAGAATATGATATTGAAGGAAGAAAAAGAATGAAAATTGCTGTTGAATTCTTTAGGAAAAAAAACATGGGTGTATTTAGCTTATCTAAGTGATGAATATCAAAATAAGGAAAAGACATTTATTATGGAAATTACCTTCAACTTCACTAAACCTGGCTACTCCATAAAACAAACCAAAAAAAAAAGGTTATTCACTGAATTTTAGGAAATGCAGATTTATTTTTTTTCCCAGTTGTTTTCCTAGAACTGAGTTTTAAGATCTTCTCCATATCAGGAGAACCTAAAGATATCAGTTTCTACAAAGAAGACTTACTTGTTTTTCAGTGACTTGAAGAGATGAAATACCAGTCACCGCAGCTAGCAAATTGGCACATATTAAGGCATAATACTGTGTATAAAAGAATGCACATCTTTAGTATTTAGGATTGACACTTATTCCAGTACTCATTCTTTTATATCAGTCCAAAAAATGAGGAAAATCAGTTGCTCTCCTTGCTCCAAAAAATTCTGATTTTTGTTTGGGTATTTTTGCTAGTATTTATAAGAAGCTTTACAGCCATTAGATTAATAAAACCTTGTGAGTGATTATACCTAAACACCAAGAGGCTGAACATTGGAAATACTTGAAGCAAATTCCCAAACTTCCTCAGAGAAGGTCAAGTTGGAAACAGATTTTATTGCGATTTCAACTGATCATAAGAGGAAGAGATGGTGTCTTATTCTTCCCCTTGAAGGTCTACATTAAGAGGATTGCTAAATTGTATCAAAGAATGACTAATTACTGCAACAAATCTGTCCAAAGCTGAATAAAAACATCTTTTCAGATGGCTTATTAAAGCAACGGAGATTTCCCCCACTTCTTACCCCATGACCTTCAAGTAGCTTAAAGCCTTCAGGCATCTTCTATACAAGGCAGTCAAGAGAAATCAACCTTCTGTTTGCAGTATTATTGTTTGTCAAACAGAAATCTGCAAAAGGACTAGCAGTATGCATTATTCCATGTGCTCCCTACCCTTCTGAGAGGAAATATTTGTAGCAACAGTGAGATTAAAGTGGCAAGGTTGACTTTCGAATGGATCAACATGTATTCAGACAGGAAAATGATCCCTATATATAATCTAAAGTTAGTAGACTTTGACTGTGACTCCCGCTGAAGCTCTGGAAATTGTGACTCTTCATCACCACTGAAGTGTTGCCTTCTGGAAGGGCTGAGTAATTAAGAAAGTGTTTGCCAGTTCAACATGGTGTGGCAGCAGCTGTCTGTTCACTCAGGTGAGATTATTTAATTCTGGAGAGCTCTTGATTCACTTTCTCTGGCATGTTTTTAAAAGGAAAGCTCTATGCTTCATGATCTTCCCTGGGTTTTCCATCACTACCCAAAATAAAGCTTCACTTCCTTCTTCGCTACAGACATTAGGTTGTTGGAATATTACAAATAAAGTAGTTAAAAAGGACCAGAGCAAGCCACTGGTTATCTTCTGACAGCTTGGAGACCAAATGGGTATACTAGCCCCTCTCTCTGCCCTTTATTTTAATAAAGTAAACAGAATACTTCCTTATTGCCTAATGTCTGACCAAGCACAAGAAAGAAAACATGGAAAGTGCAGTGAGGTGTGTGTGAAAAAGAATATACTAGGTCACTAGCAACAAGACGTTTCAGTTTCAAATTAGTAGGAGATTTTTAGCATGCAGAAAACATGAGTTTAAAAGCTAGTTTCTGACTGGGGAGGGAATTTCATTGAAATTTGAGCCCTTGCAGACATGATAAACTCAGACATCAGAACTGAAAAAGACATGAAATTGCCTGTAGGAGTTTGAAGTCAAGTACCTGGTCTCATATCTTTCGTTCTATGTGTTGCATTGGCTTTTTGTTTTGTTTTGTCGCACTCTCTGATTCTATCCTTTACCATTTTCTGTCCTTTCTCTTTTGCTTCTATTTATCCTTGTAAAGCATGTTTGCAATCACTTTGATTTCAATCCCAGATCCCTTCATCATATACAAAACCTGAAGCTGTCCCAGCAGCAAATGTAGCTTCAGTTTTTTAAAGCACAGCTTGACACTCCATTTCATAAAAATCTCTTCCATTTTGAGTGCAAATCATTTCCACTGCAGGAAGTCAGTGTCATCACTAGAGGTGATACTAAAAGAATTAAAACAAAGGAAAAATGAATGAATTCTGCTTCCTAGTTTTGTACTGGCAGTATCCCTATATTGTTACCTCACTTTGTGGTACTGGAAGACATAGACAAGGATTGTAAAGAATAGATGACTGATTTCTTTCAGAAAATATTGTATAACATAAGCAGTAATTCAAGAAATAAATGATGTGTGGGGAAGATTAAAAAAGATTTAATAACAAAAGGAACACTGGTTGTAAGTTGAAACCTCAAGTCTCAAGCGGCACTCATGCTCTTCTGGTTCTAGTGTAAATTATACATTTGCACATTGCATTTGTGTACTTCACATTTCCCTCCAAGCTACTGTTTCATGAATTAACTTGTTGTTTAAACATTGTTTAAATCACTTTTTTCCCATTTCTATTCAACATATTTGCCTGTTTGCGAGTCAAACAGTACGTTTTAATGCCAGTGTAGAATCTATTCAATTTTTCTCTATATCCACTGTATGACCACTGTCCAAAGTGATTTCCTGTTCACATTTGATGCCTTAATGAGGAACTACTTTCTCCATCATTAAACCATAGAGTTTGAACTTCTATCTGGAAAACTTTAGATAAAGGGTTGCAGTTCACGTAAAGTTTATCCTTGAAAATTATAGAGTTTGTCTTCTTGTTTCTGCACTTTTGACTGCTGTGTTTGACTGTTGTCCTCATCTTCTTCTTATACTTGGTGTTAAGTGAAAGTCGCCCTTTCTTACTAGTTTGCTAAATAGTATTGATATTAGTGTTGGCCATGATCACTTAGTGAAAGGATTGAAACTAAAATTAATTAAAATTTAAAAACCATTCCCAAAGCATCATTCTCATCATTGAAAGTTGCCCAATGAAACATCTTTCTGTATATTATTACTTTTACATTGGTTGTCTAAAGAAGCTTATAATGACTGCATGCAATGTCTTGCAAAAAATACTATTTTCCTTTTCCATCTGCCTCCTTCCTCATTATATCTCTGTTCTTTTTTTTGCCTTTTTTCTCTACAATATTCATATTTTCCCTCCCATCATCTTTTCTTTCTCTATTCTTTTCTAAAAAAGAAGAACAGGACAGAGAGGAATGAAGTTGTCAGAAGAAAATGGATTTTGTGAAATAGCTGGTTTACAGTTCAGCAATGTTAAACAGAGACTGTGTTGTACAGGAAAATTTAAGAACATCATTAATCCAAAAGAGCTGCTTTTGACTAAATGGTATTGTGAAATAATGTTCAGTACCTAAAATCAATTTTGTCTAATTTTTTTCTTTCTACTTTCATCTCTCCAGTACAATCATATTTCTCAGTTATGACAATATTTTCATTGAAAACTTTCTTCATGGTTCAGAGACATCGAGATAAGGGTCAAGAAATTTTTTTAAAACATCCTGAAAGTTTCAATTCAAAAAATGTCTTGAAACAAAAGGATGGAAACTCCTGCGGTAATAAAAGTAAAGAACATTTAAGAAAAGCTTTCATTGTTTGAGTGAATATTGGAAGTGCACATTTTTGTAAGCATGTAAATTGGAAAGAATTCCTTTTCATCAGGGATGAAAATGATTACTTGGTTGATTGCTTAAAAATTATTTATGAAGCCCTTTTTGGCACTGAAGAACTTTGGATGTCTGTGAGTTTCTGATGGCTAATGATAAAGTAAGTGCAAAATCATTTGTAAAGTGTTTACTATATTGCTGTTAAAAAAATCCCAAAACAAACACAGCAAAACAAAACAAAAATAAATATTGAAAATGCTACTAAAGAATTTGCTTGAGAAAAAAACATAAATACAGTTAAGGGTTAAAATCTGACAAACAGAAATGCCTGCAGCTGGAGAGTTGTCAAGGAGAGAATTAACACCTTTATAACTAAGTTTTTGCATTCTGGCACTGATGAAATCTCTTCTTTTCCCTTTCATCCCCTACCCACTGTTATAGAGAACAGTAGTCCCTCCAAACAGGATTAACTAAAGTTTTTATCTCATTGAGCAAAATGTTGCTTTTCAAAGGCACACCTTAAACCAGCTCTCACTTTGTCCTTGCCCTCAGGCACATAAAGATCAAGTAAAATACATATCACCATGCAGGCATCACGTTCAGAAAGCCAGTCATGAACCAAACAGTATACAGGAGTCAAGTCAACCTTGCTCAGGAAAGAATAGAAAGTGGAAAAATGTTTGAAAAAAAACCCACAAACGACTGCACAAAAATTCTAACATTTCTTTTCCCTTTATCTAACGCTATAGTACAGGTGTAAGAGATGTAATCTTCTGCCAAATTCAGACCAGAAGGTTTTTGTCTTCACCACAGAGACACACACAGCGCAGTGCAGTATGAATGTCTGTTTACAGGCACAAACTGGAACGCTTCACCGTGCATAACTGAGCACTCTATCTCAGGATAGCCAACATCCAACAGGTTAAGGTCTTCTGATAAGCCAGGGGAGATCACAGGTGAAGTCTTTGATCTGAATCAAATAAGAAACTGGATTTAAGCCTGGCACAGCTGAGTATTCTACGCAAGAGGGAGGCATAAATTACTGGACTGAGCTATTTCTGCCTTATCTAGGACTGGACTTTCAACAAGTTCTCTACTGGGCCAAGCACTGCAAGGAGCACAGGCAGAGAACAAGAGCTCCTTGAAAATATTGATGCGAGAACGTCATGTGGCCCAAAGTTTTATCATCAAGTTTGGATTGGTGAAAAATGCATATCTTCATCCACAAAAATCCGCAGAAATCTGTATTAATTTTGACATCTTACACTACTGCAAGGGGGAAAACCAAAATATTTCATAATTTAAAAAATATTTGAGAAATTTACAGGGTTTAGTTATGATTTTGCTTACAAATATTCAGTTTAGACATTTATTTAATTGTATTCTAAAACTGGCAAAATTATAACAATTTGTTTGACATTTTAACTTTGTTTCTTTCTTCTAGCTTTGGATTCACTTAGTATTTTGGAAAGGAGTAAAAGCATATTTTTTATCTGAGCAAAGCTGGATTTTAAGGGGTTTTCCTTTCTAAATAACAGTTTTAAAAAGCCTATCATTTAGTGAGCCAAGATCAAAACAATATTTATGAATATTAATAACATTGCAGCAAATTAACTGTAGAAATATGTTTTGAAAAAAATCTAAATAGCCAACAGAGCAATTTGTGGTGCATTGGTTTCTATGGTAAATAAGTAGATAAAAGAAGGTATAATTTTATTCCTTTATTTCAAAAAGTGGTTTTGGAATTCTTCAGCTCTTTATTTCTAAATATGTTTTTATGATGTTGCACAACCTTGTGAAATGCTGATAAAACAGTGTGGAAAATATTTCTCTAGTCACTTTTGATGAATATTTCTTATCACAGCTATTAACTCTCCATGAAGAACTGTGCAATAAATGGGAACTTGTTCTCTTACACAGTCATTATTGAAGGCTTACAGGGTCCTGTACTTTATAAAAAATAATATCATCAAATTAACTATATACAATTCCTGTCCCCAAATTCTATTAAACTAACAGAAAAATGTATGCTCCTCGATCAGCATGTTCATTGAGTCATTCTTTCTGTAATTGCACCCTGTAAATATCTGTTTAGAATCAACTCTTTTGATTCTGTTTTGAAAGATTGCATGAGTAGGGAAACACACAGTGCCACTCAGCTCTAGGCAATGATGTCACAATGTAATGGTGGGAACCAATTATTGCTAATTACAGTTTGACTAACCTTCAGTGCCATTAAAATTGTCAAAGAGCTTCCACAGCTCCTGCTCTATGCTAATTCTTTTTCTAAGAATGTATCTGGTTCAGGAAAGTTTCTTGTTTTGCTTTGGTTTGTGTTGTGTTTTGTTTAGTTTTTTACCTTTTTACCTGGGATATCACATCAACTAGAAGAAAACAGATTTAGGAAATGAAAGAGGATCTAAAACAGATCCAGTATTAGTAGTCTACTAGTAACCCTATAGCAGAAGCCAATTATGTTTACCAGTTAGAAGATATTCTTATTTAACATTTAGTTCAGTAGTTGATTTTCCTTAAGTGAGAATCAAATCCACAGAAATAAAACCTTCAACACTGTGAGAATGTTTTGGAGTAATATTGACTCGGAGCAACTGATCACTTGTAGGATATAAACACAGCACAGCTGCAGTTTCCTGGCAACTAATGGGAATGAAAAAAATTTTCCAGGGGAAAAAAAAAAGAGGTGAATACATCCTAGGAATATACCATGAACAGAGTTGTTACAAAAGCAGTTAGATAGGGGCAGGTGCTACAAAGGTACTACAAAAATGAGGAAGGAAGGAAGGAAGGAAAGGAGGAAAGAAGGGAGAGACAAAGGAAGGAGAGAAATTAGGCATAATTTTTTTAAAAGGCATTAATGAGCTCAGAAGGATTCATGAGTAGACTAAAAAAACGGAAGTCAGAGAACTGTAAAGCCAGAAATGCATATTATTGTGCAGCAGAAAGAAAAAAAAAGGAAGATAAGAAACCATGGCATCATGATAAGGCCATAATAAGACAAATCATGATAAGAAATTTTTGAATCTTAATTATGAGTATTTGAATTCCCTCAAAAATTAGAGAAATGTTTATAAAGCAGAGTATTAGCACAATCCTACAGGGACAAAAATTAGTTTGCTCAAAACATAAAGGAAGATACAAGAAAAAGGAAATATGGAACATTTTCTGTTGGATAAATCTTACCTAAATTTAGCTGTCAGAGTTTAAAAAGTCTAATCAGAGCTAGATGGCAATAGCTAAGGAAGAACACCTCCAAAAATCAAGTCTACTCACATTTCTGATGAAGAGATAATTACCCTTTTCTCATAACTGCAGAGAGAGCCCAGATGACCAAAATCTAAAGATTCAACAGATTTATGTCTAAGTATTTATGTATACTGTAAATTAAGTGTTATTGAAAGCATTATCTGTAATGACTTAACTAATAAAAGAAAGGCGTTTAGAAGGAAGACAAAATGCTTCATCTCCTGCTCGGTGATGAAAGCGGTTGATCCCACAGAGACAGAACTGATTAAAGCCGTTTTTGATTCTAGATGCATTGTCATCGGACACTTAAAACAATGTATTGCAATGCCAAGACTAAGATTTTTCTTCAACAGAAATAGAGTATATTAAAGAGAAGGTAAGGTAGATGTTTTCAAGTCAACAGAGTGAGATGAAATTCACTACATCACAGCCTGAGATTTGGCTGGAGTAATCCCAGAACCTTGTCTTTATGAATTTATAGAAAACAGGGAAGTCCAGAAGCCTAAAGATAGTGCCCACTATCAAAGTGGGAGGTTAAGATGAGAGGAAGAAGGAAGTAAAGAGAAATTATTGTCCAGTTGGCTTTACTTCTATTACTAGAAAAAATGCTGGAAAAAAACAAGTACTTTATAACCACCTAGCGGATAGCAAGGAGGCCAGTATGGATTTAGCATGATCTAGTCTCATGAAGATAATCTAATTGCCTTTACAGCAGGGAAAATGGCCTCGGGGTTGCAGACAATTTATAAATACTTCAGCAATACTGAAATTTTTAACATTATCTCGGGTAACACGCTGAGGAAACATGGTCAAGACAGAATGTCTAATGAATGCCTAACTGATTGGAAAAATTTTATTATTAAAGAGTGACCTTTTTTTCCCTGGAAAATAAAAATCTGTTTGAGTGCAATTCTATGCTGATTCTGATTTAAATTTTATTTTTATTTTTCTTTGTTTTGAAAAAAAATCAAAGACTGAGAATGGAATTTACAATTGATATCAGGCTGGGAGTATTTACAAGCATGACAGAGGCCAGGCTTCAAATTTGACATGGTCACAGCCAATTTGAAGAAACAATTTGGAGTGCAAAAATGCACTTCACTAAGGACAAATCACAAGCTCTGCACTCAGCAGAAATAATCAACTGCCATAAATACAACATGAGAAACAAATGATTAGACACTGTTAAAAAGAGCACAGGCATTTAATGGGTCACAAACTGAACATGAAACAACAGTGTCACATAATTACTGTAAAGAGAAACACAGTCTGGAATGCATAAACTGGATTGATGTCCATGAGGCTTGCGACGCACTGTTTGATTCTATTCAGCACTGGTTTGAACTCTGCCAGGGAGAACTTGCCACAGTTCAAGAAGAATGTGTTCCAGGTGGACAGGGTTCAGTGAGGAATAATGAAAATTACTAGACTGGTGAAGAACTGGCTTAGAGGAGACTTCATAAATGTATATAAGTATCTAAAGGGGAGGGGGGTGCGGTGCCAAGAAGATGGAACCAGGCTCTTCTCAGTGGTGCCAACCAATAGGACAAGAGGCAATGGACTAAAACTGACAGATGACACAAAGTTGAGGGGGAGTGTGGATCTGCTAGAAGGCATAAGGGCTCTGCAGAAGGACCTGGACAGGCTGGAGACATGGGCTGATTGCAACGGGATGAGGTTTAAAAA
>NW_008657392.1:77735-92122 GCF_000695815.1 Acanthisitta chloris | reverse complement strand
CCCATGCAGTGCTACAGGCTGGGGACAGAGTGGCTGGAGAGCAGCCAGGCAGAAAGGGACCTGGGAGTTTGGATAGCTAGAAAGCTGAACATGAGCCAGCAGTGTGCTCAGGGGGCCAAGAAGGCAAATGGCATCCTGGCCTGGTTCAGGAACAGCGTGGTCAACAGGACCAGGGAGGTGATTCTGCCTCTGTACTCGGCACTGGTGAGGCCACACCTTGAGTACAGTGTACAGTGCTGGGCCACTCAGATACTAAAATGCTGGAGAGAGTCCAGAGAAGAGCAACGAGGCTGGCGAAGGGAGTCAAGCACAAGTCCTGTGAAGAGATGTTAAGGGAGCTGGGGTTGTTCAGCCTGGAGAAGAGGAGGTTCAGGGGAGACCTTATCACCCTCTACAATTACTTGAAAGGAGGTTGTAGTCAGGTGGGGGTTGGTCTCTTCTCGCAGGCAACCAGTAGTAGGACGAGGGCACAGACTCAAGCTCTGCCAGGGGAGGTTTAGGTTGGATATTAGGAAGATATTTTTTATAATCAGTAATCAGGCATTGGAATGGGCTGCCCAGGGAGGTGGTGGATTCACCATCCCTAGAGGTTTTTAAGATGAGAATAGATGTGGCAGTTAGTGCCATGGTCTAGTAACCATGGTAGGGTTGAACTCGATGATCTTTGAGGTGTTTTCCAACCCGGCTGATTCTATGATTCCTATGAAGCAGATGAATTTCCACCTAAATACAAAGAAGAACTTCTTTACTGTGCAAGTGACCAAGAACTGGAACTGATTGCCCAGAGAGGGTCTCCCTCACTGTAGATATTCAAGAAGTGTCTGGACACAATCCTGTGCAATCTGCCTTAGGATGATCCTGCTTGAGTGTGGAGGTTGGACCAGGTGACCTACAGTTGCCTCTTCCAACCTTTCCCATTCTGGGATTCTGTAGTCTGGAGGTATTTCAGTAGTTTAAGCATTTTGAAATCATATGTTTGCTTAAAGCCTACATTTGCAGCCGAACTTTGTCTTGCCATGTTTTTTTTCATGACAATTATCAATAAGGAGAAAATATCCTGTTCATAGAATCATAGAATCATAGAGTCATAGAATCATAGAAACATAGAATCATAGAATGGTTTGGGTTGGAAGGGACATTAAAGGGTCCATATTGTTCCACACCCACCACCACCATTCAGGGACTCCTTCCAGTAGACCAGATTGCCTAGATTGCCATCCAGCCAGGTCTTTAACATCTTCAGAGAAGCTGTGGATGGGGCATCCACGGCTTCTCTGGGCAACTTCTTCCACTGCCTCACCACTCTCATAGTAAAGAATTTCTTTCTATATCTAGTCTAAACTTACTCTTTTTCAGTTTGAACCCATTCCCCCTTGTCTTATCACTACAGTTTCTGATTAAGAGTCCCTTCTCAGCTTCCTTGTAGGCCCCTTCAGATGCTGGAAGTTTATTATGAGGTCTCTACATAACCTTGTCTTCTCCAGGCCGAACATCCCCAACTTTCTCAGCCTATCTTCATACAGAAGGTGCTCTAGTCCTCTTATGAACTTCATGGCCCTCCTGTGGACTTTCTCCAACAGTCTTGAGGAGGGCCATTCAGACATAAAAATTATTTTATTGCTGAAAAATAAACTGTACCTAAAAGATTTTCAGCGTCAGTAATATCAGTAGATAGACAGCAGATAAAAATGAAGCTGTTTATTGCCATGAACATTATAACACAACAAGTAGTCTGTTCATGTCAGGATTTTTTTTCCACGAAGTTTTATTCTGTGAATACTTTTTCTGAGAACTTCTATGCTGGAAATTATATTCAATCAGTCCATTTTGTCTTCATCTGGTTAGAGCAAACAACAGAAAAAAAAAAAGGAAAATTTAATCCAGAAACCCCCCCCCCAACTTTTAATATGAAGAATAAAAAGAGGTATATAGCAAAATCATCATAGACTGAGAGTGGTCTGAGGTGTTCTTCACAGCTATCAGCAATAATACACAATTCCCCAGACTTAAAATGCATCTCGCATTGTTAAACTGCAACAGTTGTTTGAAAATTATGCAAACCATCCTTCTTCTTTTATAAATGGGACAAGTGTGAAGAGGATGGCCTGAAGAGATAGAAATCAGCTGCAAGAAAAGTATATAATTCCTTAAAGTATCCTTTAAAATAAATGTTTTCTCTATAAACATTTCACTTCCATTTGGCTTGCTTCATAATCTTGCAAGCTCACATTCTGTCACTGAGCAAGTGCTAATTGTAATCTGGAAGTGTGCTGTAAAAATGCAACAGTCCTCTCTCTGAAGGACTGGGGATAAACAGTATGTTGTTGTTTCTTCTGCAAATGAATATGATGTGTTCTTATTATTTGATTTAGGAATATATGGGCATATTTTTAGTTGTTTGTTCTACAAAGGTCTATTTGAGAACTCTGCTTTAATTTCTCTATGATAGTTTTCAATTTAGCTTCTAAATGGCAAGACACAAATCATTTGTATGTTTAGCAAAGTAAACTAAAGGCAAACATTCTGTTCTCTCTATGCTTGAATGGTAAGAAGTTTAACTAGAGATATGATCAGCTCCAACTTCGTTAGAGAATTCTGACCCATTAAATCAGACTTGATGGGTCAGTGCTGAACAGACATTCCTTGTCTCTGTCTCAGCTATTAAAAAAAGAAAACAACTACCTCAACAGGACTCCTTCCACATGAAATCTCTCCAGATTGTATAGTGGTGAGATGAGCACATTTCCCCACTGCTTCACAGAACCTGAAATGATTGCAGTTAGTCCAAGTAATGTCTGCAGGGGTTATTTTAGAGAGTATTTTAAAATCAAGCCTGTGCCTACCGGGTGACTTACAAGAGGAAAATTCCATTTCAGGGAAGGGACAAACTGCTGTGTGTTCCCCACAGGCTAATCCTTGAAACGGACATTCAAAATTCTTTTGCATTTGAAATAAATGAGAGTCATCCACCTGTTTGTTTAGTCTGAGTTTCACATTCAGAGACATGGGTAAGTGCCATTTGGATAAAGTGCTCCAAAACGTGCCCTTAAAGAGCCTCTAAGCATATAAAATCTTTCAAATCAGATTTGGGACATGAGTCCCTTTTAGCAAAATATTATATTTTATGCAGTTAAATGTGTCAAGTCAATTCTCAGCACAAAGCTGGTTCCTCTTTTCCTAGAGTAACTACAACAACCCAGATGTTTATGTACCCAATAATTTAGCACATGTGTTGTGGGACATATAAACATGTTGCAACAAGAATGTATAGTTCAGTTTCCTCCCTACAAAACACATTTGAAAGAGAACCTATTTATTTGTACTTTACATGTGGAGCTACGGAATGGGATGAAAACTTATCCTGAACGTCTACAACTGCTTGAATAAAATCTGGATTGAAATACGGAATCAATCTCCTCCTGCCACCATTGAATAGGAAATGAAAAGAATAATGAGCAAACTTCTGATATGAATCATGAAAAGGGCATTCAGAGTATGGTCAAAGAACATTAAAGTGTTCATTATTAGAAATGTACACTACAGATACCTCAATGAGATTTTCAATATAAACTGTTTAGTTGAGTTTGAATTCTGAGCAGAGCAGTTTTTGACCTTATCTCATACTTTGGCTGCCATTTGCAATAACCACAATTAAATGCATGACAGTAGAAATGTCTTTGAAACAGATGTTGTTATTGGTCAAATATCTCATGACTCAGAAGTTGCATTTTACTAAAATGTTTTGTAGACTTTATCATGTCTGCATTCAGCAGTTAATAAGATGAAATTGTGTTGATAAAATTATGCAAATTACATCTTAAAATTAAGGATTAAAAGATATCACGATCATACAACATTCTGGTTTTTATATTTCTGGTTATTTAAACACAATATTTCATACAATAATGGTTCCTGGGATATGAACAGGGCAGGGTTTTAGAGCAAAAATTATATTTTTCCTAAAACAGCAGTAATATAATATGTGTTTGATCATTAGTAATTTGATTTGCTGTTCATTATAATAACAGTAATAATAACAAATTCAATTGTTATTAATGTAAATGTCATATGCACTTTAACCAAGGTTTTATTGCAATTCAGTATTAATCAGTGTATCATTAGAATAAAGTGTTATCATCTAATTTGTATTTATTCAAGCATAAAGGAAAAATGTCTATTATGATGTACTGTACCATTATATAATCAGTTACTTTAATTAAACAATTTTACTATATGTTTATGTTTTTTCCTTACATTATAGGGGAGTAACAGTGTACCAGAATCTTCTAACTCACTTCATATACACACAATGCTATTGCAATAGCAAGGTCAAATTTCATCAGTGCTTTCTTATTAAATCATGTCTTCACAATCTTCAAGGTTAAAGTATGTTGAAATAGCTTTCAGGACTTTGATGCATTCCATCCATAATAAAAGAGCATTTTTATTTGAACAACTTATCTTTATTAACAGAGTTGACTAAAATACAGGTTGATATAGCAGCTTCTAACTGTTATGAGGGACACGTTTCTCTATTTTCATATTTTAAAATAAAAGTTGATCTTACTCATATTTTACATTCTCAGCTACAGTTACTTACAAAGGACAAAATTGCAACAAAATCCTTTAAAACTGCACAAAAAAAAGGACCACAAATTTCGTTGACTTTTGTCATTTTTGTAAAGCAATCATTGGGTCGATATGGTGAATCATTTAGGGGAAAATATCACAAAGAAATTTCAAACGTATCAATTCTATAGTTCACTGAAGATTGAATCAAAACTCAACTGTTATATTCCCATATTTCTTCTCTATGAGAGTGGTGAGGCACTGGAATAGGTTTCCCAGAGAAGCTGTGGATGCCCCATCACTGAAAGTGTTCAAGGCTAGGTTGGATGGGGGTTTGAGCAACCTGGGTGTACCGGAAGGTGTACCTGCCCATGGAGTTTTTGAGAAATCTGACTGCTGCAGCAGATCTAGAATTACAGATTAAGCTATTCCCATCTGTGTTGGGTCTGGGCAGAGTTGTGCTCTCTGAAATGGACCTAAGAGAAACCTGAGAGAAATCACAATGAAAACAAGCAGACATCTAGGACTAGCAATAGAAAATAGCACAGAAAGGGATATGTCTAAAAAGACAACAAAAGAGCACATTTCTACCCTATGACTTTAGACTCTTACATTTTCCCAGTCATAGTTGCAGAAAAGCTTACACTTAATAACACTTTTAATGTTAATTTCAGATGCAAAAGCTATTCTTGATGAAGAGTTGGGTCTCATGTCTCCTCCTAAATGTCTCTGATCCCATCTACAAGCCAATAAAACTTTAATACTTGCCTGAAAACTTATTCACTTTGAAAATGATTGATGAAATGTTGCTTCAGATTGGCCAGAAACCAGAATTCTTGCATGGTTAGTGAAAATCCTGTGCCTGAAACCCTTCAAGCCATAAATCCATTTCAATAATGTCTCCTATGTTATATTTGCCAGATTTTTATAAAAGGAGAAAGCATCCTCAGGAGAATCATTCAATAGGAGAGGGCACAAAAGATTTAGGTTGCAGGGGACCTCTGAAGGTTATTTTCACTTGTCTTCTTCTCAAAGCAGGATCAGCTACAAAGTCAGGGCAGGTTGTTCTAGGTCATCTTGTCCAGCTGATTCCTGACTATTCAATGAGAGACCTCATGGTATTTCTGGGTATCCTGTGCCTCACAGTGAAATAAATGTACCCTCATACCTACCTGAATTTTCCCACATTCTGCTTGTACTTCTCAGCAATTATGAACTTCTGTGAACCTCTGGGATTACAGAATCATGTAGATTGGAAAAGACCTCTGAGATCATTGAGTCCAACCTTAGACTGGTTACCACCTTGTGCCATGTCCAGTTATTTCTTGAACAGCTCCAGGGATGATGACTCCAGCACCTCCCTGTGCAGCCTATTCCAATATATGACAACCCTTTCTGTGCCTTGGGGAGTCTTTACATAAAGATGTTATACCTATGCATATCCTTGAATAAAGTCCCTGGGTACAGACCTGCTGTGAAATTTCCAGGCACTTATCTGCACAGTAAATGAGTCAGGTCTGTAGACAACCAGCATTTTGTTTCCAGCTTAGAGCAGTGAGAAGACAAGGGAAGTCACACTCTCTTTGCCCCCTTCTAAGACACTGATATCAGAGATATTTTCAGATGTGAACTAGGGGTAGTTACAGGTTGAACTTCTCACTATGAGACAAATTCTGCTTGTCCATAACAATAAGCCCCATACATTTAAACACTTTCTTCGCAGTGAGTAATCAGGTGCTGCTACTAATAAACAGTCATCTTCAGATCATATATTGGCATAGGTAAAATGTTTTAAAGCTATTATTTTACTCATGGTGCAGCACTAAGTTATATAGTCATCATCTTTAGTTCTACTGCCTCCTTATTGATTTGAAGCCTGAATTTCAAACATATATACATGTACATATATATGCAATGATATATCTCAGCTGGTGTGCTGCTTCATTCCAGTCACTAACACCAAAGGGAGTTTTTGAATTAATGTAGACCATTAGTAAATCAAAAAAGCAATTCAATACAGCACAGCAGGGAGAAGATGCAATATCCACAGCATTGGAAAAATATTTTAGGAAGGGCAGTTGTTTGTTGAGAGCTAGGGAATTCAGAAAGACAATTTAACAGAATGGTCTAATAAAGATCAGAGTTGTGCTGAACAATAATAAAACTCAGAATTGAACACACAAAAAAAATCCAGCAAATATCTCTAAAAACCTATAAAGTAAAACGACATGTTGTGCCAACCCAGGCAGTTGATTATAAACTTGGTCAAGAATAGATCTCAGAATTTTATGCTGCTCTGTGCCTTAAACCTCAAGGTACACCCATGAAAATACCTAAGCACTGCAGCATACAACTTTTAGTCAGCTAACTTTGAAGTACATGCACTCAGAGCCTTGGTTAGGCCCTTAGCCATTGTTATGGGGCATAGAGAAAACACCTGAATCTTGACATTATATACAACATTTTCAGCATGCTGCACAGGCAGCCCATGAAAGGCAGAATAAATACTAAAGGGTGTGTCTTTTAAATTCCCTCATTTTGCAAACTGGATTGGAACTGGAACTTTTATATTCAATCAAGACTGCAAAGAGAATTTCCTGTGTCCTTGGGATACCCCACCATCTGGAATATCTTTTAACAGGAATACACATACACTTTTTTCTTCCTTTTACTTTTTTTTTTCGGAAGTGACAGGAGCAGAATATTGTAGTATTTTGAGTTCATGTGCAAGAGGCTACCCAAATTTTCCACTCCTCACATAAGCAGCTGCCATTAGTAAGTCACTCACTGACTCTTGCATTATTAAAGGAACTTCTCAGCTCTTGTTTCCCTAAGTTTATCTTGGAAGCTCTGTGGATGTTAAGTGGATAATTGAACTTTCTCACAACTGTGCTTGCAGCCTCTTGAGAAGGCACATAGCTCCACTGTGTACAAAGTAAAACTTCTGCTTCATATTTAGAATCATTTTCATACTCAGTATTTCAGTAATCAAAAGAAAACATGTCTGGAAAACATTGCTAAGTCAAGAAAGACAGAATGCATCAGCAGTGTTTTGACTAACTAAAAGGATGAACAAAGAGTAGAGCTAGACATATCCTTTGGAAGATGATGGCTACCTCACGTACAGTTCTTCTCAGTCTGACCAGAATGCCTGTTGGCATTTTCTACTTTACCAACAGTAAATGAGTGAATTAAATCTAAAAATGTACTTTTCAGAAAAGGTAAGTCTTGATATCTAATCCCATGACATGGCACAGCACTATTTCTCTCAGTGGAGTCATAGAGATACTGAAGAGAAACAGGTATATCTTTTATCTCTTCAAGTCTCTGGTGTTTCTGGAACAAACTATTCACCATCAATCTCTTTGAGTTATGCTAGAGGAATATTGTTAGAGATAATGATCTGCCAAACATCTACTGACTCCCACAGGGAGATGAGTGTTAGTTTCTGATCCATTGAGGCAAGGTATGTAGATTGTGACTTACCTGTGTACCTGACTATCAGAGGTTTTACTTCTGTGTCATAAAAGTGATTGCTATGCTGTATCCTGATTTGAACTATGATTAAAGCACTCTTAAGTTTAGATCTTATGTGGTGCTATGTGTTCCTAGAGCTTAATATTTATTGCTCTTTCTCAAACAATAAGAATTTTGTTAAAAGAATACAGACATATCAGGAAGTCTGAGAGCTGGCATAAATCTTAGGAAGAACAGTTACAATTATTACAAATTTATATATAAGGTAAGCTGTAGTTTGGTATGGATTTTGGTTTTTTGTTGAGTGTTTTGTTTTTGGTTTTGTTTTACTTAGCAGAGGAACTAGCAACAAATTGTCTCATGGAACAAGCCCTATTCATTGCACAGGTTGTAGGTTAGTGGGTTAGTGGGTTATTCTACTCTGTTCTATTTATAAATCAGCAGGCTTGCAAACCAAGATGGTTATTAATCCTGACAGGACCTATGCACCTACTCTGGATACAGCAATCTATACCTTTGAGGGACAGCGTATAGACTACAATTCTAAGCATTGATGGTTGCCACTCTTTGCCTGCTGGTCTTGCTGAATTCCAGCTGCTCTGAAGTGCCGCTGGAGCCTCCAATGCCCAAAGTGGCATTACTTCTTCAAAGCTAAATGTTACTCTGAACAAGTCTGATGGCTGCTTCTGTTTGTCTTTTTTGCTGCTCTACCAGTTCTTCCAGAGTTCTCTCTCACCTCTTTTTTTAAGACAAATTAATCTGCACTGTTTTAAATATAGATTATTCTCCCCTAAGCAGCCATCATATACCATCAGACAAAAAGAAAAATCACCACCCCTGAGACTTTATTTTCTGTTGTTTCTACTTTCTTTCAGTTATCACTATCAGTTCATGAGGGAAGAGCTAATAAGCAAATAAACTAACAGGTTTCTGACATTTCTGTCTATTTCTACCCAAAAGCTTTTTCCACCCGACCGAATGGTTCATTTCAGCTGGAAATGTGTTTTTGCTGCTTTGCTTGAAGTCTCTAAAAAATTGTAAATGTGTTTGTGTTCTGTATTCCTCTCACTGCTTCAGTTCAAGGAATCCAAATACCAAAAGAGGAGACTTTGTTCTCAGATTATCGAGTGTAGGGACCTCTCTAATCTGTAGTAGATAAAAACAAAGGACAGTTCATTGTCATCCCTCCCAACTTCATCCCATCCCTCACCTATCACTTGCTGCCTCATTTCCTAGCTATAAGGAAATCAACACATTGCCTATTAAAGAATTATGTTTACATTTTCCCAGGTTCAGTCTGGATAATGTAACTTTTTGATTTTGTGTGAGAGGAGCTCCTGGCTGGAATAGTGGAAAGGTCTCCAGATATCTTTAACTGGCCTTCAGTAACAACCATGATGATGAATATGGCATATTTTACCCAAGAGATGTTACAGAATTAATGCACAAGATGTCTTAGGCTTGGTACATGTTATCTCATACTCTGATTTCAGCAGGCTGGGGGGTAAATCCTTCTGTTTGAGACTCCTTTCATCAGTTCTAGAGCCCAAATTAATTAGATAATCATGAAAAGGTTAGTTTCCCACTTCAAATTAGTTTCTTTGAAATAAAATCTATACTGTACAGAAAAAAAATAAAGTATAGGAAAACTAGCTGGTTAATTTGAAAGTTTACATTAAGTATTTAGAAGTAAGAGATATGAATCTTCCCTCCTTTCCTTGCTGTCATTTTCCATGGTGAAATCCTTATGTCAGGAAGGCAATTATCAGATAGTACATTGGGAAAGAAGTTTGTTTTTCATCTTCTGCAATACACTGGGCAAGTCATTTCCCTTTATTTCTCTCCTATCTGTCTCAGTTTGGGATTTTTGCACGGAAGTGTATATCTAAACTGAAGGAATCTCAATCCCTAATTCCAGTAAAGTTCATATAAGAAATGGGTGACTACTTAGACTGGGGTCAATGATGGATATATGGACTATTCTATCATCTACTTATCCACCAGTGCAGCAAGTCTCCAGTTTGGGTTCAAAAATAATAAACTCAAAAGTAATTCCTTTGAACTTAGATCTATGTGCTATACATGCCTTATTATGATAATTCTAATTCTGTGTGCAATGTTTTCAGAAATAATCTGCTAAAAAAAAAAGATATTTTCCTGCAACAACTGACATGTCTTATACATGTATTTCAATTGCTTATCCCTTAAAGACCTAATTCTGACATCCCCTAGTTTAACAGGGTGCAAACAATGTACTTTTGGGATGTATCACAAAGAAAATGCAAATAAGCATTCAAAGAATAAAATATTACTTGTCAGTCCATCTTTGCAAGCCAAATTATTTACCACCAATTACAGACACAAATTATGTCTTCTGCCAGATATTAGGTTTAAATAGGATTTTAAGTAAGATTAGTTTCATAACTCCTGATATATGCAATTCTTCACAGTAACAAGATCTCTGTTAGGCAAAACGTACCAGCAAGAGTTGCAGATCACTGCCTAGCTTCTTGCAGCTGTTTAATGATATTTTAGAGGCTTTAAAATTGAGCAAAATATGAAGCTATCCTTACCAGAAGTAGAAATACATCTATTTCATTTCACCCTCTCAGAGGGTGCTAGATCTAAGAGAAGAGTATGTCATTGTAGAAATATAACACAAAAGGCAAGTAGCAGGGCAGGGACAGGTGACCTGAACTAGCCAAAGGGGTATTCCACACCATGGCATGTCATGGAATTTTTTTGGGGTTGATTGTTTTGTTGTTTTGGGCTGTTTATTTTTGCACAGGACTTCACATTGATTTACAGGATAGTTAGAAATTCCAAAGACCATATTGAAGACATTTTCCCTGCCTTATTAATGCCTTAGGCACCTCTTCACACCCCCAGTTAGTTAACTAGCCAAAGGGGTATTCCACACCATGGCATGTCATGGAATTTTTTTGGGGTTGATTGTTTTGTTGTTTTGGGCTGTTTATTTTTGCACAGGACTTCACATTGATTTACAGGATAGTTAGAAATTCCAAAGACCATATTGAAGACATTTTCCCTGCCTTATTAATGCCTTAGGCACCTCTTCACACCCCCAGTTAGTTATATTTTAAGAGATGAAGTATACAAAACCTAACAGACTCTGTATTTACATTCTGTGATTCATTAGCTGCTTGATTTTCATAGTATTTTTCACTTTTCCCAAGAAAACCTACCTGTGTGAGACAGGTGAGCAGGAGTTATTTGATTAAGGATGAAACTATATTTCCTGTGAAACAAGGAAAAACAGTAGGCAGAGTCACTGATTTTTCTGACATTCACGCAGGTAGCCCATACATGTTGCAAAGGAGAGACCACATGACACTTTTAGCTAAAAATTGCACAATAAAAAAAAGTTACACTCATAAAAAGAATGATAAAGCACTCTCTGAATCTATACATCTTATAGTTTCTACAATTAACGTAAGTAACCACCTCAATTTCTCCAGAACAATTGTAATAGGGAAAAAAAAATAAAAGCTTTACAAAACCATAGACTAATTCTTCACAAAATTGAGAGAAACCTTAGTTTTCATTCCAAACCATTTTCTTCTAATACTTTCACATTGTAACTCATTTAGTTGGCTTTTTTCTTACAAGGTTGAAAAAGCAGAGTGAGCCCCAAGACTGGCAGTATGGCCAATACCCCTTTCTCAGCCAGAAATCACCATTCTCAGCATCTTCTCTCCTTTAATTTTAAGATGAGAGAAGGTTTTTGACCGGGGTCATACTTGCATGGCAGAAGTAAAATCATCAGATGTAAATTGGGTAAGAGTGCTTGATCAAAACAGTGCTGTAGTCAAAAGGAATATTGCCATTCCTGCAGAAGCAGAATTCAGTCTAGGAAATCTATCAAAATATAATGGTCATTCACCATCAGTGAAGTGTTAAATTTTGATTATACAAGGGGGGAAAAGATAAAGATTTTCATAGATGTAGACTTACATATGCATTTTTCTAACTATTGAATTAAAACTGATCTTTTTTTTCTTTGAATTTTTTCCTTTACATTTGTATCTTCTTTTTCCTGATTATACTTCCTCTGCAGGATTTAACTTCTTCATAACCACAATTTAAAGTAAATGGATTAACCATGGGATAAGTTACTAATTATTACGAATAAGAATGGAAAAATAGAATCCTTTGGAGGCATTGTCATTTTAATGACTTTATTCTAGTCTTATCATCTTTTAAAACATACAAATAAATGAAATATAATGCAAAATATATAAACAGGCTGATAAGTGCATGACAATTAATAAGAGATACTGAACATTCCATTATTTTCACTGTATTTCTGAATAGCACTCTCAATCAAAATCCTCTTATGGATACTGATATCAAATTCAGATATAACAGATTTGACAGGTAGGTTTTTCATACTCTGCTACCTCTTTGTCACACACAGTCTGTTTTTTTGAAGTCATTACTGGCAAATTCTCTTGTATATCCACTTATTTGGCCCATGAATGACTGCAAAGGGTTGACTTTGTCATTCCCTCCTTTCCCACAGGTCATAACACCATGTATCCAGTAAGCTAAGAAACAGATCAACCAAGAGAGGAGTGAGTTGGAAAGAAGCTGTCTGTCAAGCTTTATTCAGTAAATTAATCAGCAAATTGTAACTTGATATAAAGAGGCAGGTGGAAGTGTTCTTTAATGGTCTAATGTATGCAAGATAAAACAGCTTAACAGGTAAAATTGTGAAATATTCAGAGGGGATTTAACTGACAAAATATTCAATAGCCACAAACCGTACCCAAAGGCAACACTTGCATGGCAACGTGGTTTGGAAAGGCTGATTTTAGCCTAATTACTAACTTTGAGAGATGGTGACCGAACTGTAATCTCAAAAGAGAAAAGTATCAGAGACTCGTGTGGTTGAGAACAGCATCTTCCATGTTGGGTTAAATTTTGATGCATTAATGTTAGGAGAATCTTCAGTCTTCAAGAGTATCTAAAACTAAATGTGTAAGACAAGCTATTGCCAACGAGACCCATAAGCTTTTCTATAAATGAAAGTCATTTGTAGAATAGTCTGTCATCAGCAGGGAATGACTTCAGGCTGCTGGGATTGTATGCAATGTATGGTCAAGGGACAGGACAGAGGGAGGGCTGCATTGTGCCAGCAGCTTGCTCAGGTGTTAAGAAGAATGAAGAAACACAAAGTGGCAAAGGCACAGAGTAGATTTCCAAATGCCTGAAATATCTTAATCAGATTTACATAGGAAGGTAGGCTCTACAGTGCTTATCTGAAATGAACAGAGTTGCTGAACTTTCTTTCTTGACTTTAGTTAAAATGTGAGGATTTGGAAAGCACAAGCAAGTTTCCTCAGTGCAGAATATGAATGAAGGTGAAGCCACATCAGGGAAAAGATATTGAATTTTTCTTTTGTATTTAAACATTTTACTTCTTTTGTGGGAAGTACTCTGGGCTAAGTATACTGACATAATACTTGCTTTAGGTCAAAAACTGTCTTCACATAGTTCTTTTAGTAATGAACTCTGTGTTACCCTTTTCAACCATTCCCTCCCCAAATTCATTCACAGCAGATGTTTGAGGAAGAAAATCAGAGCACTTACTTAGGACTTCTGCTTTACTGCTTGCCCCTGCACTGGAACCCAGAGAGATTCACAACAAGAATTTTTAACAGAGAATCTTTTCATTCATCTGTACCAAAGTCAAGTGAGTTTCCATCGTGGCAGAAGTGTACACTGGCATATGAACAGGAACAAACTGAAGTAGATTCAACACAGCTTCTGGGTTAGTTGAAGAGAGAGCAGAGGCTATCATGTCTATAATCTGAGTTTCTCAAACACTGAAAGCCATGAAACTCATGAGGCACTATGCTTAATTTCAAACACGCTACCTCAAATCAGGGCCTGTTACCTCAATCACGGTAGTGCTGTAACATAACTCTATGGCCTCTTCAGCACTCAAAATAGGGCTGTCTACATGGTTGTATGCTGATCTTTCATTTGAGGCTAAAATGCACTTACAGAAAAGCACCACTGATACTGAATTACCATTTGTTTATGTATTATATGTATTAAAATATTTAGATAAATACCAGAAGTAATCCTATGGACTAGCAATGTGAGAAAGCAACAGAAACTATCCTAGGTCTTTCCTCTAAACCTTAGATATTTTAAGTACTGGACTTTATCTCATTCGTTATCTAGGTCCTTCGTCTAGACCCCAGAACTCCTAGCTAGCTTAACTTCAGTGGAGGAAATGTTTCCATTCATCATTTTTTGCCCCTTTCCAACCAATCATTGCCTCTTGTCCAGACGTTCAGCACAGGGGCTGT
>NW_008657392.1:0-77724 GCF_000695815.1 Acanthisitta chloris | reverse complement strand
TTAGACACCTTAGTTTGGGAAGAAGGAAAAGACAAGTTATGTCTCCAGTTATGCGCCTTAGGCCAGGCAGCATCACCTTGCTCTCCCTCCTTTCCTCGTTTGTTGGCTCTTGTTCTCTAGGTTGATACAGTTTATCAGTTTCTTGGGTGACTGACCTTCTTTGACCACTTTATAGAAAGTAGAAGTCTGTAATTTATCACTGGGAATTCTGTTTCAGGACATGCATACTTCCTATTGTTTGTGTTGTGCAAATTGCAAAAGTATAGAAGTTTATTTTGGTTCTGTCCTTCATATGCTGAGGATTAACAACAAAATTTTCCAGATTCATTATGCACTTCAGGTATCTAACTCCAAACTGGAATATCATTTTCTTTAACTATTTGTTTAAAACTTAGGTTGCAAACAAGTAATTTTTTTCTCTTTCTTTGGATGTGCAATAGATTTTACTGTACATATTTTTTGCAAGACTTTGAATTTACTTATCAGAACATATAATGTCTACATCTTCTTCTGCATTCAGATCAAACCCCTGGAGCTACATAAGTAAATATCACTCATGTATAACTGGTTTAATTTATGATTTCTACCTGCTAATACAATACAATTATGTTTGGTCTCAAAATACTACGAAGTAAAAGCTAAATTAAGACAAAACAAACAGAGCCTTGTTCACTGACATTTAAAACCAGTTACATATAAACATCATGCCCAGTCAACCTTGCAGAGCTCACTACATCTCTAAGATAAAATCCCAAATTTCACATAAAGCAGAGTTTCTCCTAGGGTGATGTTGCAGAAGCAAAAAGCTGTGTCACCCATAAAATTTTAAACCAAGTAAGGTATACTAAGCATGTTTGTCTTGAACACAAACATTTTGAAGCAGGGTAATCTATGACTGTATGTAAGAATTCTGTAACATTGTAAGTGTGCTGACAGAACTTTGTGACACATGATTATACAAAGAATACGTAGCCACAAAGGGCAAATGGAGATTTGTGGTATAACTGCACAACTGAGCTGCAGAGTAATATGTTCAGGCTGTAAAATCTACAAGGTAACGGCTAAGGATTTACAGCAGTCAATAAAGATGGGTGATGAAACCAAAATGGTCCTGTAGAATAAACAGGGCAGATGTCTAGTGAAACCCAAAAAGATTCTACAGAATACATAAGAAAGATTTCTGGCAAAACAATGGTCCCAAAAGTAAGATGTACCATGTCAAGGGCATTCCCTTTTCTTCTAGGGAGAAAATGAGGAGCATAAAACATCAGCAATGAAAGGAGCTCATTGGCCAAGGCAACAAGAGCCATCAGCACTTCAGTGTCAGCTGCCTGGTATCCTATATTCACAGCCCACTCAGATGGTAAGCCTTAAGGACTGTCTGCTTTGAGTATGTATTGTTAACAATTAAAAGTGATTAAGAGCTGTGTGGCATTAATGACTGTCAGTCAACTGTTGATTTGCTGAAAGTGGCCTAATTCATTAATTTTTCAAACACCCAATAGGATAATCTTCAATTTGCTAACTGATACACAGATATACACATACATAATATATATATACCTTATACGTATATATATATGTATACCTATCCATATAGATATAATCTTTGTAAATTCATATGTACAATGTGCTTGAATTAATGTACATATATATATATACCAGCACACATATATTCAGTAACAGCAAAAACATCTGGAGATATGTCTCCTCAGACAACGCTTTCAGAGTATCTCAGATATCTCAGGGATATTTAATTTCATTCCACCATCCAAAAGACACTGTATAAAACCAGGGAGCCACATTATAGCTCCCTGCTGCCAGATTTAAGAGGATCTTTGATTGAACTGCTTGGAAGGAATTGCTTGGCTCATCCAAACAGGAAGACGTTGCAGTTGCCTGGCAGGAGGAACTTAATATACTTTACTTGGCTGTATTGCACTTTCAGGACTCTTTCTCCTGGCACTGTACTTAAACTGGAAGGATGCATCTCTACTTACAGCAATCACCTTGAATATTTTTTTCACTTCAGATCACAGGGTCTTAGTTTCAACTTTTACCACATAAGGGGGACAGCAACCTGACAACCAGCATATAGCAGCTTAAGTTGAATGCCCTACAACACTATCTGCAGACATTACAAATCTTGTAGTTTCTTTCAAGGGCTGTTGTCAGGTCTAATTTGCTCAAAAAGGAAGGGTTTCAACAGAGAAGTTGCATGATGCATCACTTACTGAGCTTTAGAAATCAAACCTGAGGGATATGTAATCATAGACTATGTAAGACTTAATACAAAAATTCCAAAGTTATGTTCACCAAGGTAAGAATTGTCCAGAACAATAGTTGTGCAATGCAGTGTTTGCTACCTGGACTCTCACCAGCAAATAAAAAAAAAAATATCTCTATAATTAGTAGCAGGAGTCTCTGACTGAACTTTTAGCATGTCAAAAAAAGCTCTGCACACCACAGCAAAGTGGTTTGGACGTGAGTATACTTCTATCCTACCACAGAATGCACTGATTATATATTAGGCATTATTTATTTTAGTGTCTTTCCAGTCTTAGAAAAATTAAATGAAATAATGACCACAGCAGAACTGGATCCATTTCAAATTGATCAATGATCATCAAAATATAAGCACATCTTTACTTCACTTCCTAATACTCCTGACTATATTATACTTACAGGATGAACGCACATGACACAACCATTTAAAACTCACTCCAGGCAAACTCAAGTCTGAGAAAATCTCTTACTGAGCTCTTTATGGATTGTTTTAAATCTAGCCACAGTTTGGATGCAGCTAAATTGAATTTTAAAAATAATAACAGGACATATGCCAAATTACTCTTGATCCTTGAAATGGTTTGTTAGATGGTATTGACATTGAATTGTTTCACAAGTGGAGACACTTGCAAATTTTAAATCTAACATATTTCAGTGGCTTGGCAGAGTTCATAATGATTGATAATGGCACAAAATACCATTAAGATGAAGAAGTCCCTATCACACAGACAGAACACAGTAGCATAGATTATTTTTATAGCTTCCTAGAAATTCATGGAATATTTGAAAATATGCCTGCTAAAGTAAATCTGCCTGATTAAAATTACAGAGAGAGTTGAAGACAGTCAGATAAGAGAGTTCATGCTAATCCGTTCACTAGATACTTTCAGATAAAACACCAATAGGCTTAAGTCAGACTAAAGAAAAGAACTGAGGTAAAAGCTCTTAGAAAACGTCTTTGAATATGTAAGTTTTTGGTTGAGCAATTTGGAATATAACTGTCACATTTATTTCCACAGACTTATATAAATATTTCAACAAGTTCCTCTTGCCCACGATCAGCAGATATTAGCTTCAATTACACCTGTAAAGATGTCCCCAGAGATCAATGTTTGGATTTATTTTATAATGCTTTCACAAACATAATACAACAGAGTTTTATGCTCTCTTATTTCTATCTCTTCATGAGAAAATAGGCATTCCATGTAACTCCAAAGTACAAATGTGCAGTACTGATAACTCATAGGTTTTCTAAAATAAAATAGAATCATTCACTTGTGCACTAGAACAATATGTACATTAGAGAGCAGAAGAGAGATGAATGCTTCAGCAGGTGTTTCTCAGGAAAAAACTGGATTTTGGTGGAAGTCTGATAAATATAGATGAGGAATTCAGAAAAGCTGTTTCTTGTAGTATACATTAATCAAGAGAGTAACTATGCTTAAACAGCCAGGTTTTGTATCTGGGCTGATATCCAGGGCACAAAACCCTCTTTAATTAACACGCAGAAGTACACAGATGTGCAGGCTGGCAGGCAGATTTAGGCTTCAGTGACATCCCAGTCAAACAAGTGAGGGACAAGATCTGCATCACTTTCTGTGAGCTATGTTTGCCCCATGGTGTAGGAATTATCCCTAAGTTCATCAGGTTGCACAAAGTCACCCTTTACAGGTGATTGAGCAGGCCTGGAGACTAGGGAAGAAGAAGGAAAATTGCTCCAAAAGATTCCTCATCTCGCATCTCCCTCTCTCCCAGTCACCATGTCTTTGTGCCATATTTCCCACTGGGTAATTAACTTGAATAGCTGTAACTGGAAAGGGTTTTGGAAGAGACCAGGAATTACGGAGAATTTCACAGTTGCTGAATTCATTGAATTAACTGCCTTTTTTTTATTTTAATATGCTGTATCTTACAGCTTCATAATAACTTTTTGTTGTTTTACACTGTAGGCAAGAGAGAACACGTCTTTCCTTAGTGCCATTTACAGCTAGCCTGACAGTTCGCAATTTCTTTTATTGTTAGGGCTAGCAAATTCTTTAAATTATATATTACTATGGACTAGAGCTTAGGCCTCATCTTACACTTATCTACATCCTTACTATTGGCAAAGAAGGAAGAAGAAATTTAGAATACGAACTGATAGAGAGAAATTACAAGACAGGTGATCTTCCTAGAGAGGGCAAATTTAGAGTAGATATTAAGAAGAAATAATTTCTTTGACTGTGTTGAGGCACTGGAACAGGCTGCCCAGAGAAGCTGTGGATGCCCCATCCATGGAAGTGTTCAAGGCAAGGATTGAAGGGGCCTTGAGCAACATGGTCTAGTGGAAGGCATCTCTGCCTATGACAGGGGGATTAGTACTAGGTGATCTGTAAGGCCCCTTCCAGCCCAAAACATTCTGCAATTCTATGAAAGAGTCATAAAAATACCTTCATTCTAGCCTTTCATTTTACGGTCACAAAACAGCAAAAGGGCCATTAAAAACCAAAAACAATCAACAACAGCAAAAAAAGAAAACAAAATAGACAAAAAAACCACACACCCCCAAAACGAAAACCAAAACCCACCAAAACCCACAAAACAAAACAAGAGTAATGCATAACATGGTATGATGACCTTGATCCATGCAGCTGAATAGACTCTCTGGAAACAGAAAATGGTCTTTTAAAGGTTCCAAAACAGATAATAAAGCTCAATCAATTCAAAATTGTAATTTTTATAAAAAGAATATGTCATATATATTGCATGATTTTCCTCTTTAGAATAAGAATTCACTACATTCAGTTTCATCTTTAAATGTCAGTTCTAAAAGCTATTGCAATTGTTTTTTTACAAAGAATGGCAAACAAGCTTACACTCTAAGTCATATTAGAATTCAATGGCAGGTAAACATCTAAACAAATCTAAGGTTAGTGTTGACTATATGACTTCCAAATGGCAGATCTTCAAACATGCCAAATTAAGAGGAATAAAGATACTACACATGCATAAGACTTCAGCAATAATGACAATTAAAAGCAGCCTATAAAATATATGTATAATTAACTACATAAACAAAAACTATAAAAAACTGTATAAGTGAACCTATGTCAATTTGGAACAAAACCAAGAAGATAAATATATAGTTTGTGATATAAGGAGACTGAGAAGAAGGTGATACTGTATTTTACTAAATATTACTATGAATTGCAACACAAGAAGAGTGTAATTTCAAAAGCAAACTCAGGCATAAGAGTGGAACCTGGTAGAGAAATTAAGTGACTGTCCCTGGAGTTAAATCTTGTAGAGAAGAATTTTTTTTAACTCCATTATACTTCTTTTACCATTCAGTTATAGTTTAGATACTGCTGCAGCTTCATCTGTTTCAAAACTTAATTTCATAAAGTTCATTTTATGTAGGTTGTTAAATTCACCGGTGAATCAACTGCTTTGAACTTTCTCAATTCTGTTTGCCACTGCAGTCCTCAAAGCAGTCATTTAATTTCATTTTCTGTCACCTTCAAATATAATTAGCAATTTCACTTTCATGTCTTGCCTTTCTTTAACTGTGAGTCTCATTTTACAATATGGTCTTGCAAATATATGTAATTAAACAGTTGAATTTCCTTATCTTAAATTTTCAAAATCTTAATCTCTTTTTGTTGGCTATTGGTATCATTTCACATTGTCGTCTACACAGTATCAGAGAAAGCTGCTTCCTATAGAAGTAAAACTGTAATTTAAATTTGATGTACAAGATATTTTGGAGCAGATGGGTTTTATTGTGTGTCTCCTTGGCCTGAATCTGAATGAATCACTGAGCTATGCGATGACTGGGATGTTTGCAGTAATTGCTTGTTGATTTTCTTTTGATCATTTGAGGCTGAAAGCACTTTTGATTTCTTTATTATGTATTTTATGAAGGTCACTGACTTGATTTCTGATAGTGTTCAATTCTGCTAATACTTGTATCAAACATAGTGTAAATGTTTGCTTTATTATGTCTACAAGACTTCTTATAATTGACATTTAAATTGTAATCAGTGCATTTAGCTCAAATTGAAGGTTCTCAAAATGAAATAGTTTTATCCAGGGAAACAGAGGAGTGTTTATAAACTGTGATAGTCTTAATCCTCATTTTAACAATTTTAGACAGCAGGATGGCAAAATAAACTTCAGCCAGATAATAATAGTGCAGTAGTTTGTCTGAGAATATTAATATACAATCTTCAGTATTAATTTTTGAAGGAGGCACAGAATGTCTATACTGATTGCTTTATGGAAAAACACATAATCTGAGAACAATAAATAAGTTTTTTTCTTCTTTTTCTGGAGGAAATAGAAACCCCGGGACAATACTGCCCAAATCCTGCTATCTATATAGTTCAGCTGCAATTCCTCACATAAAAAACATGTTAGTTTTTAAGAGGCCTGTGACACACATATATTGAATTCCTTTGTCCTTCTCTGTTCTCTCAAAGTCTGCCATAACAATAGTCACTGATACTTAATGTTACAACAAAATGGAAATGAACACACTACTGCTTCCTAACATGATTAGTTTGTCCATGTTAGTTTTGTAACAGGTTACAAAATGTTTCATTTAAGATAGCATGTATTACTATGTAGTAGGGATAGAAGTCTCCTGGTTTTTCATCTGCTGGCTGTCTAGCAGCTCAACATCTTTTTGTCTGAGTACTGCAGTGCCTGTTGTTTGATAGAGCACTGTCCCCTCTGAGACATTAGCACAACTGCCTTCTCACGACCTCTTCATACTGAAGCAATATTGCATTATTGACACTGCTTTTACCAAATTATGCCCCAATCTGGGTAAGCTGTGCAAACTTGTCAAATGAGAAGGGCAGTGTTTAGGATGGATAGGGATTCTGAATTTTCTTTGTTACTGTCCCAAATGCTGCACAGCAGAAATGGCACTGCTAGCCGACAAAGCAAAAATTAACAAGCTGTGAACTACCTCCATGATGCACACCTAACTTCACCCTAGATTCCTTGCAATCTTAATGCTCAAGCAAAGAGGGTGAAAGAGGGTCATAGCCTTTCTCATAGCACTTATCTTGCTTTATTTGAGACCATCTATGTCATCATCTTCTGGTACTATTGTTCCACTATTGTGATGTCACACCCTTAAGGGGAAGGGAGCACTCAAGATTCATAGGTGCTCATGGTCAGAAGGAACAACAAAATACAAAAGTTTAAAAGGTTTTGTAAGTAAATTAGACACTTGGCATGGAAACTGGTGTATTAAGTCCTGACCTCCTAGTAAGCACACAGCAGTGGGTCTTGAATAAAGGGATAGGGTGAAAGGGAAATGAGAAAGAGATGAATCAAAAAGGAGGAGAGAGAAAGAAAGGAAGAAAGGGAGAAAGAGAGTCCATCAGTACTGGCTCCACTGTCAATCCAGCTAGGGTGTCCAGGGTCTGGGACATCTGAACACCTAGGATTTGTAGGGCCACCTTTTTATAGTCTAGGGTGTCCAGGGTCTGGGACATCTGGACACCTAGGATTTGTAGGATCACCTTTTTATAGCTAAATTTTCCCCACCCTGGAGATAAGTTTCCTGCTTTCTATGCAAATTAATTTTCATATGCAGTCTGTTCTTCTAGACCTTTCTGGAAAAGGGATGGAGGCCCTTGGGAGTCTTTGATAGTCTTGATCCCCTGCTACAGTGCATGCCCTCTTCTTGACCTCATTCCTGTGTCTGGGCTGTACTGTATTGTGCTTATCTGCAGGAGCCACAACATGGACATTTGTCCCAGAAGCATGCTGCCATACCATCATATGGCCCCTTTTCCAGACACATTCTTTCTTTCTCACAGTGTGCTATTACCAGCAATCCTTGGCTCCTATTACCAACAAACTTTGGCTGGCTCCACAGCTGTCTGGATCTCAGTGTTTGAGACATACACATTAGCCCCTTATCTTCTAAGTTTCTATGCCTTATATTCACTGCTGCAAGTTGGAAGGCTCATTTTCAGTGCAACATTTCTAGCAGTTGCCAAAGACAGTAATTGCAGCTGGAGTCTGCATTCTGGAGATTCTTTTCTAAAATAACTAGAAAACCCTCCTTCTCGTGTTTTCAGAAAAGTGGTTTTTCTCTCTAATCCATTTCAAAGTGGCCTATTTAGCCTGAATTGGATCAAGGACTGCTCCTAGGCTTTAAGAAGAAAACAAGCCACGAACTTAGTTGACAATTATGTTCTTTCTTGTGTAGCACACCTGTAGCCAGAGCCTGCAAGCCCTTATGCCTTGTTATGAAGTCATTTCTGTGTCACAGTAATTCAAAAGGATCTTTGATGTGAAGTTTTCACTGCCACAAACATTTGACTCAGCCATGTGAACACAGAGCAAAACAGAAGGCACCTTTTGACAGAGTCCTTGCTCCCAAGGATAAAGAGTTTGCTTTCTAAGCACCATTTTATTTATTTACTTTTTAAATAGCTTTGCTTCCCTTTCCCAAATCAATGTACAAAGTGTAAAGTGAGCGTATGACTCATGCACTCCACAGCACAATCCTGGCATCTTTTCATGAATACAGTTACAATCATAATCCGTTGTCATATATATAATAAAAACACAGGAAAATACTAATGGAAGCATCCAAAAATATTCAGATATATGGGTGAATGTAAAATCATGCAAATGCAGCTATCCTAGATTAACTTTTCCCCTCAGCTAACTAGAAGACATTATTCCATATGTGTTTGGCTGTCAGGTCAGTATCGAGTGAAAATACCTTTCACCTTCCTTTCCTTTTTAGAAAAATTCCCAAACATGTACCTTTAATGCTAAAAAAAATGTGTTGCATTAGTCAGTTGTGCAGACTTTCATGCTACTGAATTACATTTTTCCTATTTTGGTAGAAGTCTTCTATCATGTGCAGATCAGATATTTCCCATTTACCAAAGTTCATAAAATTCAGGTGGAACAAAAGTTTAAGATTCTTTATAATGAAACCAGCAGCAAAATTTTGGTCCAGAAATTGTCTCATTTATGAAATTATGAAATAACAATAGTTTTATTAAGTAACCAGTGCACCACATTTAGTTAAGGCAGGGATATGTGTCCAAATGAATTGATCCATGTACTGAAGGACTGGGAGACTGAATTTTTACTTTTTCTTTTTGCCACATATTTTTAGCACCTACTTAAAGGAATTCTGAAGAATGAGAATAGTAGATGGCTAGATGACCCATGCATCACAGACAAGGAATAGAAATATTAGGGAAAAAAATCCACATACTGAAGGAAGACATTTCCTGCACATTAAACTGTGTTGTAAAATATTGCACCATAGCCATCTTAAAATTAACCAGTGCAAGAAAACTGAGAATTGCACTTATGCATGTCACATGGTTTCATTCAATAGGGCAAAAAGGCTGGCAAATAATTTTGTAGGAAAAAAAGGGAACATTATTTTTTCCCACTTTAACAATTTAATGTCTAAGAGAAGGAAATAAAACTACTTGAAAAAAAGGACCCTCAGATACATGTTTTTCAAAGCAAATAAAGTTTGGTGAAGGTGAAAAGTGAGAAATAGATTCAAATATAATTTTGGCTATTGCTTCAGTATTCTAATCCCTCTAAGGAGATCTAAAGCACTTTTTGCCTTAACATTAAAAGAAAGTGCATCTTAGAATGACCAAAGCCTAGAAAAATAACAGGAAGAAACCTTACATATGTGGAAGGAAGGCAGTAATGCTCTGCAAATTCAGGACCCTTTAAATTAATTAGATTTAAAGGCATAAGTGATGTAAAAATATATACAAATGACATGTAATAAATAGACTGACTAGAACTAGCATTAATCCTATTTAGGGCTCTTAACATGAATCTGCACAGAGCTTTTGGTCATTTATAAAAACATACACTAACACAAGGAGTTGTGGGGAGACTGACAAGTGTCATGAGTTGTGCTGGTTTGAAAGCAAACCGGTGAGAGACTCTGAGTCAGAAGTACAATTTAATATGAAACACAAACAAAACAACGACAAATATAACAGTACCAATTAACAACCCAAAAGAAAGAAGCCCCTGACAGTCAGCAAGTAACCCGACACCCTGTCAGTCAGGGGTTGATAGTAGTCCGATTGAATGGTGCTGCAGTCCTCCTGCAGTGATGGGTCTGTCGGAGCAGTGGTCCCGCAGATCTGATCCTCTCCCGAAGGTTTCAGCAGCAGCCCCTTGTCCTCTGGAGATCCAGCAGGTAAAAAAGGTTCCTGTGCTGGTTCAAACCCCAGCTTATATCTCTGTGGGGATGCTTGGCTCCCCACCCCGTGTAGGAATGCTCGGCTTCCCCTCACCCCCTGAGGTGAGGCATCTCACAATGGGCCGATGTAACTCTGTGCATGCCTGAGTCCCAGACAGCCCATTAAACAGAGACAGCCCCTGGGGGAGCCATCAGGGACCAGGAGGAGATAACCATCACTGCCCCACTTGCTGCTTTAACCCTTGTGGAGACGACAATAGAATACATACCACTGGCTACCCCCACACTGCAACCCAAGACACCTAGTTAGTCAGTGAGTTTGTGGAGGCTGTCTCTTTTAAAAACAAATTGCCATTGCATCAATTTAAATCATGTACCTAAAACTGTAATGAAAGAAATATGTGAAACTTATACAGCATTCTTTATTCACAGGTTTCAGGCCTTTGGATATACTAATATATCAACTGAAGATAGATTGCTCATCAAGAGATGAATGGAACATAACCTTTTCCATGGGTTCTGATATAAAACATCTGGCTTAGACAAAATTTGCATATATAGGTAGGTATAATTTAGGAACTCTTGGTTCATAGTTTAATTTCACAAGATAGAAATGCATGAAGCTTTTTCACAGCTTCTTGGTTTGTTTAGAGCTATTGTAATAAGCATCAACTAAATGTGACAGACACATTCCAGAATTAACAAAATTTAAACCACACTTCACAATTCATGATTAGTGCCAATATTTTAGAGTCACTGTGTGCTGGGAGGAAAACACATTGTGAAAGCACAAGTCTCCTTTTCTCTTCTCTTGATGAAAATGCTGCACTTACAATTTAGCTGTGATAGCAGTTTTGTTTTCCAACCAGTATCCAACTGCATTTCCTAAATCATCTGGTTTGTCTCCTCCATGATCTCTGTCAAAAGGAAAACTGCTCAAAGCTAACAACAAAATTAGCACTAATCACACCTTTTTTAGTCCCAGCAAAGCAACCCCTCTCCCATTGCACCATCCAATGCAACTCGTTCCTATTATGTACAGCAATATAAGTGAATCAGGAGCTTTGATGGCCAGTAATGTCTGCCAGTGGGACAGCATGACGTCTGCTCACACTTGCAACTCAAGAACAGACTCATTTGTGGGTAAGAGAGTTACTAGAGGGTTACTCGACAAGCAACTCACCCTTCATCAGTAAATACTGGCTTTAAACAGCTGGGACAAGTGGTTGTCCTCAAGTTAGGAGAGCTCCTCAAAGCACCCCCCTCAAACTAAAATTAGTGAATCATATTTTCCATTCCATGAAAACCGAGAACGATGCAAACTCACTTACAGTAAATCATTGGCCCTGTAGCTAATGCGTGCTCTATGTGTGTGTGTGTGTGTGTGTGTGTGTGTGTGTGTGTGTGTGTGTGTGAAAGGTTGTTTCCAGACATCTGTAGGAAGCTGTTGAGTGTTATTCACAACCTTTTTCAAGTCTAGATCAGAATGAATGCCTATTTTTGATAAAAGACAGGAAACTCCCATTCATCCCCCAGCCAGCTGCTGTTGTTACCAGCTCATTTGCTGCTTCCTCTTTCCCCTTCAGGAGACTTCTTGGGAGCAGAGTGCACATTTCATCTGTATGAGCAACAATAGATTGAAATAGAGCGAAAGACAAGCTAAGCATGAGGCTGGTTTTGCTGTTTGGCTAATTAAAAAGAGGGAAAAATGCTAGAAATCATACCACATTTTATTTCTGCCAAACACTTCTACCACTGTTTCCCATCATCACCCTTGAGCCCAGGCTCACAGGCACAGCAGCAAGAGGTTTCAACAGTAAGCTTCTGTGGGGAAAGGGTACATGTTAATCTTAGCCTGACGAAGCCCCTTGGAAATGAATAATAATAAAAAATAAAATTAAATGAAAGCAAAACTTGTCATCTCCAGGACTGAAGAGAAAACCTAATATCTTCCATAATTAATTTTAAGAAAACTTTAGAAGGAATGAAAATATGATTAAATACAAGGTGACATTTTCACTGAGGCAGGTAAATAGAAAATAACAAAAATAACCTCCATGTGATTAACTTTGTCTCATTAAATTGCAGGAAGGTACTTCACTGAGATCACTTATGGCTCAAGAATGAACAAGTGTGACTGGGCGGTCACAATGCACTCTCCCACTCAGAGCACTCCCACATTAAATAATCAGTTCATTTAAGCATTCAGACAAGATGTTCTTCAATATGTTGACTGATCACTGTGATAAAAATGTGATTATGTAAAGTATCTCTTTGTGAGAAGTATACTGGCCATTTTCTCAAATGTGCACTCTTATGGGACAAGAAAAACAAATTGTAGCATGGCAGATGTACACATTCGCCATTTTCTCAAATGTGCACTCTTATGAGACAAGAAAAACAAATTGTAGCATGACAGATGTACACATTTTTCATAGTTATGAAATATCAGTTATTTCCAAGAATCAAAATGTTAAGATTAATCTCTAAATTTTTGCTAAGAAAATTCCTGACAGTGAATATACTGATGGAACAAACTGTGCCAGGATAACTTCTTTAACAGACTATAACTGTTTTGTTAAGTGAGGCAAGAGCCCTGACACCAAATTCAAGGTAATTAAAAGATACACACCTGGTTTAAATCAGTCAAATAAGTACCTATATAAACAATGGAGGAGCCAAGGGGAGAGTTGTCCTTGTCTAATACAAGTGTCCAAAACGGTTTGGATTAATTGGCCTCAAGAAAAATCTAATCCTCACTTGCAGCCTACAGAGAGAAAGGAGGTAATTATTGAAGAATAGACCATAGCCAATGCTTGGGCAGCTTTGATAGTTTGTGGCTTTTAAGGAAGAGAAGAGGAAAAAAATATGTATATATTTCTGCCTGAAAAAAAAAAGATGATCCATGTTATGGATATGTGTCTGAGACAGGTGATGATGGAACCAACATGAATTCTTGGAGGTATAATATGTAAAAAATGTGTCTCATGTTGACCAATAGATTCTAAAGGCAAGCTGAAGAATTAAATTGGTTTGGGATATGTTGTTCGAGGACCAAATGGCATCAGTCATTTAGGCTGATAGAGGTGACTAGAATATGGCACTGTGCAATGTTAAAAATCCACTTGTAGGTTTCTGTATGTGTATAAGACAGGACAAACTGTTTTGGAGCAAAGACAGACAAATCTATGTCTTTAAGCTCTTTAAGATAAGTCATTTAGATTAATGCAGTAAAAGAAATGGGACAAATTTTTATATCTACCATTTTTCAGAGGCAGAAAAATAATAAATTATAGAATCATTAAGGCTGGGAAAGACCTTCAAGATGATTGAGTCCAACCTTTGATCACCACCTTGTCAACTAAACCATAGCACTAAGTGCCTTGCAAAGTTGTTACTTGAACACTTCCAGGGACAATGACTCCACAACTTCCCTTGGCATCCCCTTCTGATGCTTGACAACCTTTTCAGTGAAGAAATTCTTCCTGAAAATTCATTCCACATGGATCCTACACGTGAATATTTCTAAAGATTTAAAAATTTCCAAAGTCAAGTTAGAGAGCCAGCATATGCATCCATTCTCTCTTGTTAAATGTTATTATGCTTGGTTGTGAACATTATGCATAGATGTGAACAAACTTAGAAAATCATGAGATAATCCCACAAAACTATTAAACAAAATCAGAATTTCCATGCTATAAAAATTGAGATAATCACTAATTATTTATGGTTTATTTTGTAGAACAATCCATTTTGTATGACTATCCCATTTTTAAGATAATGGTAGACAGTACAGCAGCACTGTAACTCATGATGTAAAAGGAAGAAATCTAGTTTGATTCAATTATTTAAATTTCTTTTTCAGCTTTGCCAATGTCAATGGTGTTAGAGTTTGTTTTTTGTCCCAATTGCTAAATATCCCAATTTCCATCTGCACTTCAAAATCACAAACTAATTCTCATTACTTCCTTCATGTCAAAATCTCCATTTCCCCTCTCAACCAGCTGCAGAAATATCTGGTGCCTCATAATAAAACTGTTTTGATGTTAAAAATACTGTTAAGTAGGTCTGAACAAGGGATATTTCCAAAGCTGAGTACAATTCATTGCTGCAGTAATTCAGAGATCACTGGGTGAGCACTAGCAAAGAATCAAGCCTGTCACAGCATATTGATAGCTTTTTCTTTTTAATAAGTTCATTGCATTAGGAATAACATGGCATGTGTTGACACAAATCTTGACACATTAACCAGAAGGTGTTATAGCCCTCTGTATGCCTTGTGTGACTTGATATAACAGTTGAAGAGTGAGACTATGCTGTCAGAAATTTTTCTGTCATCCTGGAGTATATGAGTTTCATCTAATAGTACTAAAGTATTTCTGACCTTTTGAAATTGCTGGGTTTATGCCACTACATGGACTTTATATATCTACACACATATATGTATATTTGTATGTGTGTAGCAACCTGTGATAGGTGCCTGAAGTGCAGTGTAATTTATTTAAAAATTCAGAATTTAGCATATAGGCAAAATTCCTGGTATTAGCTGTGGTGAGCTAACCTCTGCAGGCAGTCATGTGCCCACCAAACCACTATCTCATCCTTGCTCGGGTCCTCTCACCAGGACCAGAGGAGAAAACACAGTGAAAGAGCACTTGGGAAAGATAAGGAGAGGGAGATTGCTTACTAATTATTGTTACAAGAAAACCAGACTTGACTTGGAGAAATTAATTTAATGCCATTTGAGAAGAGAGTAGAATAGTTAGAAACAAAATTAAAATTAAAACTAAAACCACCTTCCTCCCAATCTCCCCTTCTTCCCTGATCTACTTCCTCCTATTTTCCTGAGCAGTGTAGGGGGATGAGCAAAGGAGATTACGGTCAGTAATTTCTCTTTCACTGTTGGGCTCAGTTGTGGCCAGTAGTGGCTGTGTCTTGAGCTGGCTGGAACTGGCTTTAGGGCATCAGGGGAGCCCCTGATGTCTTCTGACCGCACTCACTCCTGGCTCCAAAACCTGTCATGTAAACAAAATAAAGTAGTTCTGCAAGATTGAATTGATTTTGACCTGGAGAAACCAACTGTAAGCAGAAAAAAAATTTAGTCCCTGAAATTATCCATTCAGTCTTTAATTTCTTTACTAAAGTAGCAAACAAGTACTTTTGGTGCCTAGACAGTAACATATAGCGTAAGCCATCACATTATGATCAAGCAGTAATGAGGTTCAGATCTTATTGATATTAGATGGGTTTATATTGAACAATAAATATTGTACATCCAGTCTTCCAGCCAAAGATGGATGCTGTGTATGTGAATGTTTAGCCAATCTGGAATTCAAACACTCTAATTTTATTAGTTGATAAATTTACCTTAGGCAGAACCATTACTTAAACAAGACATAATAAATAAGAGACCTTATCTCAGATAACCTTAGATATAATATTTCATTTGTCTTCTGAGCTATCTTAGTGTTACCACATCTTTTCTGCATTGGTCATTAATTTGGGCAGTGATTTTTAAACAAGCTCTGCCCAAATACTGTAGAAAAACTTGGTCATCCTAGTTAAATTTGTACTGTGCTGACTGCTTTCCCTTCCCTAATCATTCCATATGATTATTTATCATCCTTAGTGTAAAAAATTTCGAGAAAAAAATGGAACAAAATGGTTCTTAAGCTAGATTTAATCAACTGTGCTAAGGAGCAAATCGTAGAGGTTTTGATTCACAAATACTGAAAGGCAATGAGAAAATAATTTCAGAAAACATGTTCTTTCATTTTCATGAACTTCAGTGCTCCCTAATCATTCCATATGATTATTTATCATCCTTAGTGTAAAAAATTTCGAGAAAAAAATGGAACAAAATGGTTCTTAAGCTAGATTTAATCAACTGTGCTAAGGAGCAAATCGTAGAGGTTTTGATTCACAAATACTGAAAGGCAATGAGAAAATAATTTCAGAAAACATGTTCTTTCATTTTCATGAACTTCAGTGCTTATCTACCTTCGTGGACTTTTGGAATGAATTTTTATGGTCAGTTACAAGACTACAATTCCAAAGTGAACTCTAATAACACTTATAAAAGCCTTAAATACATTCAGATTGTGTAAGATGACCTGACACCTAGGGAGAACACTACAGGACAGAAGGGTCTGGATAATAGCATCAGATAATGGTACAGTATTTATATGGTGATCTTTCCATTTTCTTCCTGCTATGCAGAGAGAGACTGCTCTCCTGTGGCTTCAATGACAGACTAACAGTGTAACTGCAATCGCGTAACGTTTATTTAAACAGACTCTTCTCTCCTAAGCTTTGCTGAACATGCCTGAATTTCACCCTGCAGACGACACCAAATTTAGTAGGAGCGTTGATCTACTGGAGGGCAGGAGGCTCTGCAGAGGGATCTGGTCAGGTTGGATAGATGGGCCAAGGCCAATGGTGTGAGATTTTACAAGGCCAAGTGCCAGGTCCTACACTTCAGCTACAATAATCCCTTGCAGTACTACAAGCTTGGGGCAAAGTGGGGTGAAAGCTGTCTGGTGGAAAATAACCTGGGGATGCTGGTCAACAGTAGGATAAACATGAGCTAGCAGTGTGCCCAGGTGGGCAAGAATGCATTCTGACTTCTATCAGACATAGTGTGTCCAGCAGGACTCAGTCAGTGACCGTCCCCCTGTACTCAGCACTGGTGAGGCATCTTAAATCCTGTGTTCAGTTTTGGGGCCCTCACTACAAGAAAGACATTGAGGTGCTGGAGCATGACCAGGGAAGAACAATGGAGCTGGTGAAAGGCCTGGAGGGTAAGTTCTATGAGGAGTGGCTGTGGGAGCTGGGGCCACTTAGTCTGGAGAAAAGGAGGCTCAGAGATCTTACCCACTCCCTACAACTACCCCAAAGGAGATTGTAAAAAAGATGGAGGTCAGCTTCTTCTCCCAGGAAACTAGGCACAGGATGGGAAGAAATGGACTCATGCTGTGCCAGGGTAGGTTCAGTTGGACATCAGAAAGAATTTTTTCATGGAAAGGGTTGTTAAACATTGGAATGGATTACTCAGGGAGGAATTGGAGTCACCATCCCTGGAGCTGTTCAAAAAACAACTAGACATGGCACTTAGCCCTATAGTC
Organism: Acanthisitta chloris; assembly: GCF_000695815.1. NCBI lineage: Eukaryota > Metazoa > Chordata > Aves > Passeriformes > Acanthisittidae > Acanthisitta > Acanthisitta chloris. The sequence goes on along the minus strand of NW_008657392.1, from coordinate 60,108 downwards.
TAGTTGACAAAGTGCAATTCAGTCAAAGGTTGGACTTGATGATCTCAGAGGTCTTTTCCAACCTAAATGACTCTGTGATTCTGTAGAAAACCAGTACAAAGACTATCTATCTGCCTTGAAACAGCCTGAGATATGGCACTGTAGATAGTCTGTGTATGTGAGCAGGAGGATTGCACACAGCTTGATGCAATTTCAGTTGCTGCTGTGCCAGTTCTGCAGCTGATGTGTTGATGTGGATAAAGAGTTCAGTGGTCAGGCTGAAAACAGTGTCTGCTTTAAAGTAAGAATTGTAGTAAAAGTGAAAGTAAGAAGAAGCAGTATGTTTATTGTTATCTTTTTAATATAAATGGCATAAATGACAAAATACTGCCGCAAAAATCTATTTTCAGCTTGTAAAATTTATTTAAAAATATTCAATATAATGTTTCAGGGTATGTATTACATCAGCTTTATACTATTCTACCCTTACACACTACAGATGCAACTGACATAGTCAAAGTGAAGAAATCGCAGCTGAGAATGTTGTTAGTTGTGGATTGAATGTGTTAAAAGTAAGTATCAGTTGATTCATATTTTGATCACTTTCCCTGTTTTCCTTGTTGGAGCATGAGGATGTTATCTAATGCTCTTTTCCACACATAACTTTAGTCGTTTAAGAAATTAGCAGCCTTGGCATCTTATTACTTTTCCCAGTTGGAAGTTGCTACAACCAGAGTTGAAATGTCATAAAGTTAGTGCAAAATAGATCACCTCTGTTTAAAGTTGAGAATGGTTAGTGCTACTGAATATACAACTGTCCCTTGAGCATTACCCTTTTGCAGCCAAATATCAAGGGTTCATAGAAAGGAGTCACAGAATCATTTAGGTTTCAAGAGACATCCAAGATAATTGAATCCAGCCTTTGACTGGTCATGACCCTTTCAACTAGACCATGGCACTAGTCATTTCTTGAGCACCTTCAGGGATGGTGACTCCATCACCTCCCTGGACAGCCCATTCAAGTGCTTGGCAACACTTCCTGTGAAGAAATTCTTGCTGATGTCCAACCTGAATCTCCCCTTTCACAGCTTGAGGCTATGTCTTATTGTCCTGTCACTAGCTGGCCTTGGAAAAGAGGCCAACTCTCACCTTGCTATAACCTCCTTTCAGATAGTTGTAAAGAGTGATAAGGTTCCCCCTGAGACTGCTTTAGTCCAGGCTAAATAACTTCACATCCCTCAGCCACTTCTCATATGACTTATTAAAACAAATGTTCTTGTTTGTGTAGCATCACCTACTTCTTCTGAAGATCACTAATGTCACTAATGAAAACCATTCTGAAACAAGGGCTTCGGTATCTGGAAAACCAAAGACGTTGAAGGAAACATAGACTTCTTTGTTCAAAAGCAGCACCTCAGTGGAAAAAGATATTTAGAATCAAGTCATCAAATAGTTTGGTTTGGAAAGGACCTTAAAGATTATATAGTTCCAAAAATTTAAAAATCTCCAAGCCAGAAAAAGAAAATGCACAAAAGGGGATATGACTCTTAGTTCTATGGCTAGGGACTTTTATTTTACACTGAGTTTTCATTGGGTGGAACTCTTCAACATGACTCTCAGCTCCATAGGTCTGCACTGCAATTTGCAGTAAAGTTCCCTTTTCATTCTTTCCTTGCTTCCCCTTTGTCATGGGCATTCCAGGAGCATGGGTGATTCATCAATATCCACACAGAGTCATCATACACACAAACATGCAGTGTAAACCGGGATAAAGGTTCTGCCTGGGAGAATAGACTGAATCATCCTTAGTCAGTATTGAGTCATGCTAAATGGGGAAAAAAAAGTGTTTCCAGTGCCTTATGTTGCCCATCAATTGTAGTAGCAGAAATAATATGGCTAGTTATATCTGGAACAAAAAGGAATTCATGGCATCTGGGTAGCTTCTCAATTAGATGGTATATGAAGAGCAGGATCAGAAGTTTGCATCTGTGCATTTTTCCTACAGACATTTCAGGTAAATTATATTTATTTACAGACATAGACATTTCTGAAAGATTTGCATTATTGTGCTTTGAAAAGAAATCCAAAAAGCTAGGATGCTTAGTCAGTGAGATGATTTATTGCAAAGAAAACAAAGAATTGAAACAAAACCCAAAACAAATATCACTTGCTTCTTGACCTAAGCCTAAAATGGAGGTTTTTCTAGGAATTATGTTTTTTTCCAAGAGCATACACATGCAAAAGAGTGCAGCATTCCAGGACACTTCATGTGGAATACTACCAAATAGCAATAAACCTTAAAAAAAGGAAGCACAAAAGTATATTTTAAACACAATTCAGTGAAATGTTATGAGGTTAGAAGCATCAGCTCACATACTAAATACCTGTTTTCTGGCACTTCTTACACGTAGTGTCTGATTTACTGTTGAGGTTTTGTTACCTGATGTGTCCAATGAGTTTTGAATCTGACACATGGAAAGATAATGCTAAATATATTCTTTCAAAAATCATGTATTCAAACATCACAAGCAACCTTTGTAGACCTGCAGATTATATTAATGAGAACTACAGGGAGAGACTAAAGGAATTTTTTTGTGTGTATGATTCTTTAGATTTCTCTTTACCTCAGTAACTGGAGCTGCATTATTTCAATGCTAGGAGATCAGATCCACTCTGGGCCTCAACTGGCACAGTGCCACTAACTCCAGCAAAGATAAGCACATTTATTTATGCTTCTTGAGATTCTGGACAGTTACTGTTTATACATCGATTTCCAGGGACAGGATTTTATTTCCTTCCCATTCCTCTGATGCACAGCATTGTGATGCATGTATAGGATGCCTAGAGTGTGTTCTCATATGAAGAGGATCTTTTCTTCTGCTTTATTAATCTTTTTCAGGAATGTGTACCTGGAGAGAAGAAATGCTTTTCTTCAGTCACACATGCATAAGTCTTTGAAATTCAGTCTTTAGAGAAAACCTTTTTTGTATGGTACAGAGTCATGCTGTGAGTAACAAAGTCCATAAATAAAAGAGTGCCACAAGGCTCACAGGTTATCTGTTTAACAATGACAGCTTTGTTCCTCTTGCTAATTTAACACATTTCAGTATGCTAAGATTCCGTGATTTAATCATTCTTAACAATAAACAATTCCCACTGAGATTTGAAAAGCAAGAGCAACCGGAACATAGGCCTAAATCAATGTGTGCCCTGCAAGTGGGTTGAAAATTAGAAAAGGATGGATCCTTTATTTTATTGTGTGAAAATAAAATTAAAAGTTGTAGGAAGTCTCTACATGTTTTCTGGAATACATCTACAAAATAAAGGTCTAATGACAGCAATGAGAATTTAGGCATTCAGTTGAGTTAGATTAGATTATCCCTTATGGAAATTTTAAAATAAAAGAATAAAGAATCCTTATATTTATTTTATTTGAGTAAGATAAGTTTCTCTATTAGCTTTATTTAATGCTTTGGCTCTACTACACAATTCATTTATATGACTATGAGGTTAATTTATTAATAAAATTAAATAATTGTAGTAAAAGAAATCTAAATTAACCATATAACCCTTCATCAAATTGTAAAATTTAATTTGAAGATACATTTTTGCCTCTAACTGAAACATATAGCTTATGCTAAGCATTTATTTAAGCATTTTGCCAAAGGAGCTCATTCAATAGCTCTAAACACTTTGCTGATTCTTTCCCCAAAATATAGTTTTCCATGGAAACAGCTCAAGGAAAGGAACACCTGTACAAGGGCTGTAATCACTTACAGCTGACAGATGAAACAGCAAAGTTCTAAAACAGCAAAGGAGCTATTGCCAATCATTCAGCAGCTCAAGACAAGCAGAACTAAAAGCTCTGTAAGGCAAGAGGGAAATTTGTGTCCATGATATTTCTTTAGCAGATCCCTGTTTGGCACTCGCTTTCTGGAGCAGTATTTATTCCTAGAGGGCTACTACAGCATCTCTTCAGTTCTTGGATCACATATCAAAGACATGGATGAGTGGCTATTGCTTTTGGCAAAAGAAAAGCTACAGACTAATTAAAACCAAATATTTGGTGACCCTCCCTCCTGCTGTTGCTGTTCCTGACTGAGGGTGAAAAGGTCCTGCAGCCCAGGACAAGGAATTCACTGAATTCAAAGTTTGGTGATGTAAAACAAGCTGAAAAATGATGCAAATTATTCTAACGTACTTAAAAATACATTTAAACAGTAAAGAAAAGTTATTTTACTTTAAATTTATATTGAATACGTGTAGGTGATTTAATCTCATTATCTTTTCAAAACTGAATTGCTCCATTTACAAATCTCAGGGATATCAATGCAGATTGGAGAGGACGAGAAAGCAGTGGACAGGTGACTGTGGTGATGGCTCATTTCTGCTGACACTGTGGTTAGGAAGACATCAGTTATGAAAAACTGTACCTGACATTATTGACAAAACAGGGAATATGAAAAAAAACCCTCCAATATCTCTTTCATTTATTTAAGAGATTCATGGACTTTTCAGGGCCGAGAGGGACTGTTATGATCACATCATCTGCCTGCTTCTATTACACAACTTTCTTGATTTACTTCTGTGGTTAAACTGAAATATAAATTATTCTAGTATTTTTAAATGTGAATTATTCCAAATTGGAATATGTCTGTCTACAACTTCCATATGCTGTAATACATTGTACAATTTCCTGCTTCATTTGAAAAACCACTCATTAATTTTTTTATTCATTATGTGATTTCCTATCAACTGTAATCAAATCACACTTAACTATTGCAGGAATCATGGTGGAGTAATGAATTCTGTTTTTTACTGTGGAATCTTTACATATGGAGAATTTATACATCACTATTGAGCTTCTCTGCTTGTCTCCACTAACTTTACACCTCAGTTTTGAGGAGAAATTCTGAGAAGAAATGACAAAGAACTAGGAAAACATTTTAAAGTGGAAACAAACCAATGGAGCAGAAATGAAAAGTAATCTGTCTATGCAAACTGTCAAATTAACAGCAGGTCCAATACTCTGAAATGCCTACTGATCAGTCATCCAACTGCAAGTAGCTCCTTAAATACTGGATTCTCACTGTGGAAATGCCCCTTTCTCACATACACTGTTGGAAGGATAGCCTACCTGACAATACTACATGGCTGTGTCACCAGATGCAAAAATAACCAAGGCCATTTGGACATTCTCTAGACACAATTTAGATACATGCATCCTTGGATTAGACCTGCTTTGGAACACGAAGGACAGACTGATCATTAAACTCAAGGAGCTTCATCAAAACACCTGATGGGGAACGTTCCAAGAAGAAACTGTGCCTGTGGCCAAGAGTAAAGGTTCAGCCAAAGGACAGAACCAAATAAGCCCACCAGGGGTCGCAGAAGACCCTCAAAGACCACTGCCTCAATTATTTGTGCCTGTGTAAAGGGGAGGGGATAGGATAATTAAGAGTGAGATAATGGTAGCGGTTCAAGGGAACTAATTAGCATGAGAAGCAAGAAATCACTAACCAATAGAAAACAGAGTACTAATCAATAAGAATAGGCAACTTTTAACCAATGAGCACTAACTCCTCAGCTTGCTGAAATGTATAAATAGTAAAAAGTTTGGATAGTTGGTGGGCACATTAGGTGCAGCAATCCCCTGTGCATCCAGTGCTGTAATAAAGAATGCTGCTTCTCAATATTACATTGGTGCTAAGGAGTTTTATTTCCAATTTTGGCAACAACTGAATGCCACAAAATTGTGTCCTTGTTAAGACAACACTGGGGAAATGCCACCAAGTGTCTGCCCAGTAACATCATCCAATGGTTAATCAGATTGATCCCATTTGTCTGGGACAATCCAGAGAACCAGGAGCAGCATGCAGCCATGTGCAGGGATGACCCAGAGCAGAATAGCACAGTCAGCACCCAAAAACATTTGGTTTGTGCAGGGAGCTCTTGTGGGACACTAGACCCTCAAAGAGTCCCAGAAGAAGGCTGCAGTCCCATTGGATCCCAGAGTACCCTGCTTGGCCAAACAGTGAGAAACAGGAAAAAGGCAAGGAATCCCATTTGCTGGAGAGGCAATGTGTGCAGGTGTGTTGATAGCTTTGTGTTTGGGAATGTCTGCACCTACAACACAGTGAACCCTTTAACTGCTCTGCAGTCCTGCCATATCTCCATGGTCCTTGATTGGTTTTACTAAAGGGAATTAAAGGCTATGTGCATCAAAATTTAAAGGCATGTCCAGAGTTTGCATTTCCCAACCTGTAACACTCCCAATCACTCTCAAACAGCAACATGAACAAGAAGAGGTACAGCTCTGCTATACTAAATAAATTAGAAGGGAATGATCAGAATGATGCCACACACAGTCAAAGGACATGAACAACCAGGCAGCACATTTTAGAAGAGACATCCAATGCTGAAAAGAGATTCCAGGTACACTGTCCAACTCCTAGTGAACTCAGAGAAAGAAGAAAAAACAAAAACAGGGAAAGAAACCCCTGATCTTTAATACTTTGACAAGAACTGGCATTCTGTATTTTAACTAAGGCAAAATGACTCTGCCCAAAACCTCTGAAAACCTGTTGGCAACATATTTTGGTTATTTCAAAGTCAGGTAAACAACATGTGTTGATACAGGGAAAGATATGGTTAAGGTTGACAGTAATGACCCCAGAACCAAGGGTAGCTCAGCTACGAGATGCCACATCTGGAAAGGGACACCAGTGCCTGTACCAGGCGTTTTAGCAAGGACAGAGAATTGGTGGGACATCCTTTCACAGAACAAGGAAACCTTGCGAGCACAAGTGTCTATTCTGATGAGCATCCAGCTGTGAAGGACTATAAGTGCTACAGACAAAATTCTTAACCTGTCCCTTGCTAAATTCATAATATGAGCTCCTTGAATCCCTGACAGTCCAAGAAATCCTCTCCAATCCATCAATGCCATTTCTGAATGCTGGATTTCAGAACAGAAGCAACAGATACATTGTGAGAAGTACAGAGATAGCATAATTAATTTCTGCTCAATATTCTTATGTTTATGTCTCACATTTGCCTTTTTGATGTGGAATTGTACTGAATGTTGTGGGATTGTATTGAGTGTTCATGCTTGGTGTGACTTCTTGCACCTGTTTAAGACCAGCTGCTGTTAAAGACAACATTTGTGGCAGCAAAGTGTGGCTTCTATTTCCTCTTCACTAGACCAAAATGTGACTTGGCTACACTGAGTTGCAAATTGTATATTTATACTACACTTAACAAACCACTTGCATTTCCCTAGTGAATACTACTATTTTATTTTAACATTCCTTTATGTATGTGTGTGCATTAATTATAAATTCAATCCATAACAGTTTTGTTTCCTGCAAGACATTGATGACAATATTAAATAGCAAAAGGTCAAGAACTACTTCTTAAAGACCTTACAAACACCAATAAGAATGGCAGTGTCTAATCAATATGAACTCTTCTATTGATTTTGTATCATCTGTCTTCTTATTCAAAATATCATGCTGTAACAAACCAAAGTAGTTTACAGAAAGGCAAGTGGTAAATTGCACTATTGCTGTTATCAATGATATTTCCATTTAAAAGAAAATTTAATATCCATCTAGAACTCAGGAACCCGGGTTGCCTAGTACTGCTATGAATCAACTTTACATTATTTTTATAAATATTTTAACAATATTTATGGTAAAAATGCCAAACAACTTAGCTGCTGAGCATTCAGGAGTTCATATAAAGGCCTCAGCAAGGCAATGATGTTCAATCATCATTAGTACTTCCAGGCAAACAGCAGAAGACACATGTCAGTCATATGATAGTCACTCAGAAGTCTTACACTTTCCCCTGTCAGCCTTCAGTCATGTAGTGACTAACACAGAGAGAATGATTAAGCTGAACTTGGAGAAAAAAAGAAAGATGATAACACTACTACAGTTAATGCAACCAATTTTTTATATATCTGCTAACTAAGAGCAGAAACAAAAAACAGAGAGGGTTCAAGGGGAATTCTATAGATTAATATAAATACCTGAAGGGAGAGTGCAGTGTGGATGGAACCAGGCTTTATTTAGTGCTGCTTAGTGGCAACACAAGAGGCAACAGGCACAAACTGAAATATGGGAGGTTCGCCCTAAACATTAGCAAACTTTCACTCGGCATATGACTGAGCAGAGAAGTTGTGGAGTCTCCCCCCTTAGAGGTATTCAAAAACTCTCTGGACACTGTCCTGGTCAACTGAGTCTTGGTGGCCTTGCTTGAGCAGTGGATTTGGATGTCCAGAGGTCACTTTCAACCTCAAGCATTCTGTAATTTTTGTGATATACGTTGAAGGAAACATAGCTGTTCACCTCTTTTATCAATGATAACTCTTGAACCCTGGGAAAATGTAATCACATCTAGGATTACATATTATTTAAACTTTGGATCATGACAACAGAAATTCTGAAGAAAAATGAAACATTCCTTGGAACAGTTTACCTAGCCAGACCAGAAGTGGCTCAGAGGGTGAACTGAATTTCCTAGTCTAAGAGAATGATAAGTTGTACTATAGCAACTTTTACACTGTCATATTTATTTCTCACAACTGCCTTAAGCTTTATTTTCTTCTATCTAGTTGACAAAGTAGAGTCAATTCTCCTCTAAACAAACTTCTACTTGGCAAACAAACCTATTTTATCTATTGCATTTTAAACAAAATCACTCACTTTGTAAGATGTTTCACATGAGATCTTTTTACGTCTGAGATGGCTGCTATTGATCAGCATAACTTCCAGTGTGGTGGACAGTTGGTCAAATTGGAAACATTTCAGAAACAGCCTTAGAAATTATGTAGTTAGTAGGAAAAAATACAAAATTGAAGAGACTATAAATATTCCTATGATAAGGATCATATAAGAATTACAGAGAAGTAAAGGAAGAAGAATGAAGAAATATACTGGCAAAGACTAAGACCTGTCTCACAGTAATCTAGAAAGCTAGATAATGTGACATCATAGAGCTTGTCAACTTTTAAATAACTGCATAACATTAGCACAGCCTAATGCTAACCTCTGTATGCATGAATCAAAATGAAAATTAGTTTCTGTACAAATTAGAACTGCTAAAATTAGCAACCACATTATAGAAAATGTCTAGAAAATGCAAATGACAAGACTGTGGACCTAAATAGGATCAAAATGTTTCTTTGAAATATGTTCATCTGTATTGGATAATATAATTTTACTTGATCAAAATTTAAAAAAACAGACCTACTAGAGATTATACTCAATTCGTATATATACAAATTTCTTCATATGGTGAATGATCAAGCAAATCATGTCCATCATTTCTTTGAATTATATTCCTCATAACTGAAAATATATTTTAGTACTCTGTATATGTTACTGAGGCAAAATTCATCTTAGCTTAGTTCCTACAGGTAAAGAAACTCCACCATCCACAAGGAAGTGTAATCTAAAGCTATGATTTGCCATTAAAAGAGCTTAAAGATTCATTTCTGCACATACTCAGGAAAGGAGAGAGAGTACCATGAAAGCTTCAGACACATCCCTTGATAATTTAGCTGAAGCAAAATTATGTTGGATGATCATTTTTTAAATTTATTTTCAGGTTGAAATATATTCGTCATAGATATGTTTTATAGTTCACAGGGCCAGTTATCTCACAACTGAACTAGGAAGCAACATTCCTGGAGGCTCTAGTCCAGCATGTATCTTGATGAAATTGAAAAGCTATGTGCTATAGCAGGAGAGCCACAGAATACTAGAATTATTTAGGTTGGAATAGACCTCCAAGATCATTGAGTCCAAGTTTTGACATATCACTACCTTGTCAACACAAAGTGTCATGCCCAGTCATTTCTTGAACAGCTCCAAAGATGGTGACTCCATCACCTCCCTGGGGAGCCTGTTCCAATTCTTAACAACCCTTTCTGTGAAGAAATTCTTCCTGTTATCCAACCTGATGCAGCTTGAGGCTATATCCTCTTGTGCTCTGGTCAGGTGCCTGGGAAAAGAAGCTGACCCCCACCTTGCTATAACCTCCTTTCAGGAAGTTGTAGAGAGCAATAAGGTCTCCCCTGAGCCTCATTTTCTGCAGGCTAAACAGCCTTAGCTCCCTCAGCTAGTCCTCATAGGACTTACTTTCTAGACCTTTCCCCTGAAATGTTGTAAAACAAGTTTGCAATCCATTCTGTTTCAAAGCTAAGTACTGTAAGCTGTTTAAGTTGTGATACACATATCTAAAGGACTGCTTGTCACTCCCATTTCAGTTCTTAAACTTTGTTTTCATTTCAATGTTGAAGTTCTAAAATTGTGTTTAGGATGAGCACTGGCATTCAGCAGCTGCAAGCTGTTAACATCTGATCTCTTCCTGCTGTAAGAGCAGCAGCCCTACCAAAATGCTTACAAAATGCATAGACCAAATAATTTCAACAAAATGTTCAATACATTTCTCCAAATATTAAAGGAAAATACATTCAAGAAATGGTAAGAATACTTCTATATATATTTTATTGCTAAAAATATTCCTCCAAGCACTTCTGCAAATTGCTCACAAGCAGTTCTTGGAAAATATCCATTGCTACAGTAATTAATTTTGATCAAATATCTCCTCAGTTACCCAGAGGATAGATACGGAAAAGATGGTGCCAGACTTTTCTCAGAGTCACACATTGAAAGGAAGAAATTGTGCAATGGGCACAGCTTGCAATGCAGGAAATTCTGATTAAACTTAGGAAGTTTTTCACACTGAGACAGCAACTCTAAACATAAAGTAAGCTGTGCAGTGCCAATGGCTGGTGATGTCAGTAGGAAATATCCAGCTAAGTTACCTAGGTAAGATGAAAGAAATGGAAATGTCAGAAAGGAGTAAAGCAATGGTACTGTAGCATGAGAAAAATGGCAAGGGAAGAGAAGATACTTAGAATGATGGTGTTGCAGAAGGAAGCATCATCAAAGAAAAAGAAAATAAAACCAAAAGTTGATTAAAAATGTAGCAAATTAATGTAATTACTTACAGTGCTCAGTGATTCAGATAGGAAGTAGAATTAATCCAAATGACTGCAGTGATTTGCTACAGATGAGATCTCAGATCAAATGGAATGTGGCCTGATGATCACTAAAATGACTGGTATATTGATTTTAGTTTTGGAAGGGAAAAAAAAGACATGTTTGCAATGCATAAATCCAGTGTTTGTTCTGACTGGGATCTTGCTATAGCTTCAAGACTCCTTGCAGGCTGTTCTTACGTGAAGCCAATATTATACATAAGTCTGTTTAAAGTTCACTTAACATTAAACAAACAATGGAAGTCTAAATTATATATCCCATTTAAATGGCATTATCAAGCTGAAACAAAAGCTGAAATATGGTTTGTTCCTGCTTTTATATATGAGAATAAAATGTATCTGCCTGATTTAAGGAAAGAAGAATATGTTTCCAAGTCTCCATTTGCAAGTCCTTTTCAATAAAATTCTCTGTAAGGCCCAGAGTGCTGCCCTGCCACTGTCAATGTTATTCTAGAAAATCTCTTTCAATAAGGAAAAGCAAAGTCCTTGCTCTGTAAAATGTTTTTCTCTTTGTAATGTTATTTCAAAAGATTCTTGCATTTGGGCAAATGTGGAGCCCTGCATAAATTGCACCAGTTATAGTGCAGATTTAGACATGTTATAAAATTACACTGCCGCTGTACTTGTTATGCCCTAAGTGATTGACTGTCAATACTACTCAGAAATGACCAATAATAGTTCTCACACTATAATTTAACTGTAAACAAAGCTAACTAAATATTTACATAGTTGATCTTTTTAATTTCCTTTTTCTTTTTTTTATTGAGACACCACTCCAAGTGTGTTAAATATCTACTTCAGTATAAAACTTTGCTGGATTTTCTATTTGTAATGAATTTCAGGTGCCATGCTTCTGACAAGGTGAAGCTAGTTCTCGTTTCTCTAGTGACAAAACAAATGGACCTATGGAAAACAGCTCAAGTATTTTGAGAATTTCTTGAAGAAAATTTCTATTAGAAGATTACGTTGATTCACCAGAATTTTATTCTGTTAAAGTTCTCCAATATCTTTCTAATTTCTTTTATTTCGAAGAGGTGATTAGAACTGAATTACAGCTGATTCAAGGTTCAAGTCTTCTATCACAAAGTCATAGAATCATAGAATCATCAAGGTTAGAAGAGACCAATCAGCAACCTGTCACTCCACTGTAACACCTAAACTTTAAACCATATATTCCAGTGCTAAATCCAGACACCTCTTAAATACTTCCAGGGATAGTGACTCTACCACTTCCCCAGACAATGAATTCTAATGCCTGACCACCCTAATAGTCCCTACAGTAGCTGCTGAAAGCTTCAGTGATGTGAAGGAGTTCATAGGACACCCATATGTCCTTACCCTTGTAATCAATTAGTGCCTATTGTAGGATAAAGACGATCTTTGTCCCCATTTCTTTCCTGTTCTGTTTTTACTGATTCACAAAGCCACATGTTCACCAAAATACATTCTTCCTCTATGCAGATCTTGATTTTATTTTAAGCTTAAATTAACAGCTACTTAGCTCCTGCAGTCACACTAGGCCTGTAACTCCTTTGCTATTCTGTTGCTGCACAAAAACTGGTTTTTAGTGAATCACTCATACTTCCTCAGCTGAATCTGTCCCCTGGATGAAGAACACCCCTCTTAATTTCAGCTGCCTCTGAAGTTCTTTGTTGAAGCATTTTCTCTCCTGCTGATGTGCCTCCTTCTCTAAAACTTCTTTCTCCTACATAGATGTAAATGTCCTTTTCTATTATGAAATGTAGACCTACTTAAACATCAAGGAAGAAAAATTTTGTGACACAATGTATTCCTTAAATCCATGGTTCATGCTAGAAGGACTGTAAAAGTTAGGTCTAATCTTTACTGTTAACATAATGCAAACAAAGTTATCTTCACTTGACCCAGCACTAACTTATGCATTATTGTTTCTCTTTTTAAGGTAACCCCTGGACCAATGATTGTGAGAATGAACAGTAATGGGTCTGCTGCACTTCATTTCTCTTGAGCTAGGTCTCTCAGACATACCTAGTGCCCCATGTTTTGAATGCCTTTCTCATGTACTCTTCCAATTGCTACCTGCCAGAAACAGGAGGACAAGCAATACATTACATGCATGGTGCGCTCTGAGCTAAGCTTACACAATCTCACTATTCTCATGGAATAGTGGGAAAACCTGCCCATTGCTAAAGAGGTTTTACTTGTAAGTATTTTCCCTTTAATGCTAAAATCATAGTCCTTTGAAAAAGAGGGAGGGAGAGAAAGAGGTAACAAACCCCACTGTATTTCACAGTACTGTGACATCAGAGAGAAGTACGAGGAATATTTCTGCCCTGTGTTTCAGCTGTCTTCATTTGAAGATTTACAAAAGTGGATCTTAAGTCATTAGGAAAAACATCCAGTGAGACTGGATATAAAAATGACAAATAAAGAATAATATACTTTCTAGAATTAGACCACAGTGAAAGAAAGAAGTACAGGACTATGTGTCTAAAATCTTCAGGGTGCCTTGTAATTTCTCTATAACCTTGTGCCACTGTTTAAAGAAACAGGTTTTCTTGTATTCTTTGCCTAGTATCTCACTAACACAGCTACTGCAACTAAATTAGGGTTTCAAGATCAATAGTTTCACAGATCTTATCCTCATTTCAAATAAAATCAAAAACAAAAAATCATAGCTGTCATCAATTAAACAGAAATTTTTCTACAAGTTATTCTACCATAATATCAAATGATATTATAAAGTTTTCTTCTTTTTCAGACCCAAATTCATCAAAGAGATACTCCTTTGAAGAGTACATTTGTTTTTATTCTGACAGCTCATCTGTGGATATAAAATAATACAGAAATAAAGCTTTCTTGCAGTTCAGAAATTCTGTCATCTCTGTTTGAAATTACATAACCACCTCAATCAAAAAACCCTCTAGAAAAATATGTGCCAAGAGATTTGTGTGTTTCCAGTTTTGGTGAACAGATCAAATGTGCCACTCTCTGTATGTTTCTTAAATCATCTTTGTTATGAGAGAAGTCACAGCATTAATAGTACGTTTTTTGACTGTGAGCTAAAAAAATATAGCACATCTCCAAACAATCAACAGTCCCCATACACTAAAAAACACACTAGTTTGAATCTGGCCAATTCACAGCTATTTTATTATATGCCCTTTTTTTTGTCCTCATCTATATTCACCTTAATACTTCTAAGTCATCATTGATTGGTGCTGTGAGGGCTAGAAAAAGCTCATGAAACTAATTAACATTCACCTGGTAAAAGTCCATATAAAATTACAATTGCCATTTACCCAGTATTGGGTCTTGCTGAAGGCAGTTCCTGAGTGTTCAGAACATCAGTCTACTGTTAAAGCAGCTATAATCCAGGAGGAACTTCTGATCCAAAGATATTATTCAATATGCTTTAGGTCATACTGCAACCTCCTTTATTATTCATGGCAACTACCTTGCTTGCTTTAGGCTTGATTTGTGGCAGTACTCCAAGCCCAGAAAAAGCATCCAAGACTAGAGTGTGAGAGCAGACAGTATCTGAAGGCATCAGACAGGAGAGGAGAATCTGTAGCAGATGCAAGTAAATGCAAGTAGAAATGCACTTTCAGCAGAAGTGTTCAGTGGAAGTGGCGCCAGAGTGTGAACAAGGGCAGCCAGGAGTCTTATTTTAGCAATGGGAAAAGAAAGGAAAGCCTTAAAATTCAGAAATTGCAACAATGACCCAGCCTCAGAATTCCTGCTTAAATTCTCTCAAACTGTTGAGCTTCCTATATGGAAATCTCATTTATCTAATTCCATCAAATCCTGTTCTCAGTTTAGTCAGCTGAAAACTTGGGTCTAGATTAGAGCAGGTCAGCAGGTCTTTGGGGCAATAAATACTCTATATACTTAAGTAGCAACTGCAAAAACAAGGTGCCAGCCCTCTATAGCATTGTTAGTGATGATATCCCTTCCACACATCTGTGTTGCAAAGTGCACCTGGATAAGAAATATAGTCACTGTTTCAAATGCCAAGACCTCTATACTTCCTTAGTAAGAAGAGTGATTGCAAGTTCCTTGATGTGTTTCACATCCACATGGTAGCAGTTGCTAACATTTTATTATTTATTTTCTCATTCAAACTCTGTGCAGCACACTGCGGAGTCTGTTACTGTTTCTTTTCTTCCACTGCTGTACAAAAGACATTTAATGATCCAATGAAGAAAAACAGTGAAGAATTGTAGAGAATAATTATCTCACTGAAGAACAATAAGAATTCCTTAGCAAGTCCTTCGTCCCCTCACTAGTCTCCCTAAAAAATATAATCACATCTTTTATTCACATAGGCAGAGTGAAGTACAGTCGAAAAGCTTTACTGAAAGCATCTAGGTAACATCTATTATTCTATGAGAATAAGGCTTATGAAATAGGTGCCAGATATTTATACTCAAAGTACTCAACAGAAAGCAGGTCATGGCTAATGTAACAGTTAGTGCTTCAAAATAATCATTTTAAGAGGATGTGACAGTATAAGAAAATAAAATATATCAATTTTAAGCAGTTATAAAAATCCACTTGTAACCAAATGTGTTCCTATAAGCTGCCTGTACCTAATATTTTATTTAAAGGGTAGGATTCTCAATACCTACCATAATTTATTTTTCCAAGAATAAACCAGAGCTGCATATAGAACAGCTAGGGGCAGATTTGTTTATTGTGACTGTCAATAGATAACCTATGTATGCAGTCTTTTCCTGGGCTTAGACAGGAGGGGAGTTTTTTCTACTTCAACTTTCAAAAGCTTGTCTAAATCTATGTTGTTTCATAAAGCATTACAGAATGAATATACAATATATAATTTTACAGAGGAAGGTTTCTAATTTAAAATCTGAAGGCACTTACCAAACCAAAAGAAAGTTATTGCACAGAAGCAATTGAGGCCAAAGAAGAGTGAGAATATGTGGCAAGAACAACTATGCTGACACCAAGGTCAGTGGAGAAAGGGGAGGTACTCCAGGAGCCGAAGCTGAGGAGCCTCTGGGGCCTGTGATGAAGACCATGGTCAAGCAACTGTCCCCCTACAGCCCTGGAGGTTAACAGAGTGCAGAGAACCACCTGCAGCCCATGGAGAAGACTCATGCCAGAGCAGATGTATTTCCTGAAGGAGGCTGTGACCCTGTGGGAATCTTATGCTGTAGCAGGCTCCTAGCAGGGACCTGTGGATCTGTGGAGAGAGGAGATGCATGCCAGAGCAGGCTTCCTGGTAGGACTTGAGATCCTGTGGGAGATCTGTGCTGGAGCAGGCTGCCCCTGAGGGACTGGACTATACCCTGTGGGGAGTGACCCGTTCTGCAGCAGTTTGTGGAGAACTGTAGCTCATGAGAAAGACTCATGATGGAGAAGTTCATGGAGAGCTGTCTTCCATGGGAGGGACCCCACACTAGAGCAGGGGAAGGACTCCTCTCTCTGAAAGCAGCAGCAGAAACAATATTTGATGAACTGACCGTAGCCCCCACTCCACACCTTTCTGCACCTCTGGGAGGGAGGAGGTAGAGTTGGGAAGGAGGGAAGGGTGGGGTAACGTGTTTTTAAGGTGTGTTTTATTTCCTCATTATCTTGCTCTTGTTATTAGTAAAAATCACTTAATTTTCCCAAGTTGAGTCCATTTTGCCTGTGACAGTATTTGATGAGTGATTTCTCCCACTCCTTGTCTCAACTCATGAACATTTCATTATATTTCTCTGCCATCCGTTTGAAGAGGGGAGTGATAGAGCAGCTTTGGTGGGTGCCTCTCATGCAGCCAGGGTCAACCCAGTGCACACAATATAAGATATAAAGCTATTAGAGAGCATCCAAAGGAGGCCACAAAGATGGAGAAGGGCATAGAGGGGAAGCCATAGGAGGAGCAGCTGAGGACACTCGGTCTGTTTAGCCTGGAGAAGAGGAGATTGAGGGGAGACCTCAGCACTGTATACAGCTTCCTCATGAGAGGAAGTGGAGGGGCAGGCACTGATCTCTTCTTTCTGGTGACCACTGATAGGACCTGAGGGCATGGCATGAAGCTGTGTCAAGAGAGGTTTAGGTCAGTCATTAGGAAAAGGTTCTTCCCCTATAGGAGGGTGAGACACTGGAATAGGCTTCCCAGGGAAGTGGTCACAGCACCTGGTCTGACAGAGTTTAAGAAGCGTTTGAACATTGCTCTCAAGCACATGGTGTGATTCTTGGGGTTGTCCTGTGCAGGGGCAGGAGCTGGACTCAATGACCCCTGAGCCCCTTCCAACTTGGGATTTTTCTATGATTCTATAACTCTATGAATTCTATGACTGGCAAACCAATAGTTTTATGTTTATTCCTCATTTTTCATTTAAATATTTCTATCTTGTTTCCATATATTCAGGAAATTTTTATTGGTATAAGCATATACCAGAGAAAGAATTGGCTGGTACAATTATTGAAAACAGACAGAAGTCAGTTGAGGCTTGCCCTGTGTTCACAAAAAACTCACGAGTGCATGAATACTGTGTTGAAACAATATTTATTAAGGCTGATTAATAAGCACTCAGATTTTCTTCATTTTACAGTTTTCACATGGAAATATTAAAATAACAGACCTTTAGCCACTTTTGAAAACTACATCCAGTGTGTTTGTTATAGCTTCTCTTAACCATGACTAGGATATACTTCACTATTATCTTGTGGACAGGGATGTGATTTGCTTTGCACATCACTGTTCATTAAAATAATATGTAAATGTGCTCTGGTTTTGTGCCACTTCAAAGCTCAACTACCAACAAATTCATGGTCAATTAGTTTAACTGGATGAATAACAGTTGGAAAACAATTTAGATTTTTCCACCTTTTCATATTTTGTGTTTACATGAAATTAAAACCTCATAAATCAATTAAAATACAATGAATTAATTGTAGTTCTCTATTTCTTTTAGTGGAAGAAGACATGTCATTTTCTTTTAACTTGGATTAAAAAAACCCATCTCAAATAATTTCTTTCTGTTCCCTTGTAAATGCTGATGAAAATCAGAATCAAATCTCCTAATGAGATTCCAAGTCAGTGCACATTTCTCTGGGACAAGCAGAAGCAAAGCACTGAAGATCCTTTACTGCGTAAAGCCTATACTCACAAGGCTGATCCCTCATGCTCATGTTGGCTTTTTATGTTCATAATGACAATAAAATTGTGAATCACCCTCTGAAATATTGACCAGAAAACAGTCTAGTTTGTTACTCATCTTTTGTTGTGTCTTTTGGTTAATTTGAATGTTTCATACAGTACATCATCTAGCAGTACATACATACATCTCTAGCAGTGTTCAAGGCCAGGTTGGATGGAGCTCTGAGCAACCTGGTCTAGTGGAAAGTGTCACTGGCCATGTCAGTGGGACTAAATGATGATTAAGGACCCTTCCAACCCAAACCATTGTGTGATTCTATGATTATATGATTTGTTAAAGAAGGGAACAAACTGTTCCCTTATAAAATGTGTGTATATATAGCTCGGATCTTAAGAGAGAACAATGCTATCCTATGCATGTTTTCCAAGAATAATGCTGGCCATGTTGCTAATTAAAGCTGAACTATTCTTGAAGTGAAAGATATTTAGGTATTTCATTAAACATGTCCAAGTTGTAGAAAAAGTCTAATTTTCCTCATATAGATGTCATAGAAGCAATATTTCTTTTATGGAAATACACAATGTCCTTTAGATGCCATTGGAGTATACCTGAATAAGGATTGCAGGGCTAGAATAAGACAAAAGAAAATCATTGTGTTAATAAGAGATTTATTTTATTTTGTGAGGAATCACAAAACAACTAGACTACTAAGGAAGGGCGAGGATTCAAAATGTGAAATTTAACAATGGGAATGGTATTTACTTATTTATCAGTCTTGTTAAGAACCATGTCAAATAACAATTTGTACACATGGTTGAGAAGACCTGATTTTACAGCAATAATTTAGAACAAAATTTCTGCATTTTTCATCATCTGTGCTTGCAGGCTGGCAATGACAATTTAGGGATGACTGCACAAATTTTTAAGATTGGAAGCTTTGGAAAATGTGACAAAAATATTATTAGAGTCATGACCTCACTTGCTTCTTCCCTGTGTGTTAGGTATGCCCTTCTACAGGGTTTGGTGAGGAAGTCCAACAGTTGCAGAAAAGAAAGAGATAAGCAAAATATAAACCTTAGGTATACAGGAATGGTTGTCTAACTGTATCTGTTTCTTGAAAAAAAGTTCTAATAGTTTTTCTGTCTCCAGAAAGAGAGTTCTTCAGCCAAATGTCTCAACCATAGTCAACTATTAGCACAAATAATGAGCACACTCATTATTTTCATTGCATTTATGTGTGCCCTGCATATCAATAAAAGCTAAATAAACTTTTCAAAAGGCATGTCTTTTGGGTTGCATTTAACTCAGAAACATAGAACAAGTAATAGCTGTCAAATATCTTCCTAAAAATAGGCTAAAAGCACGAAGGAACAAACAGTATAACAAGAAATGTTTTTAGAGCAGCCTGGGTTTCTGGGCAATGAAGAAAAGATTTTTAAATACTTCAGGGTGATTCCTCAAGTGAAATGCCTCATAATTCTGTGATCTCCAAAGCAAAGCAGAAACAATGTACTTACAGGAGGGAAGAAAAACTAAAATGAATTTAAATGTTGGTTAATCAGTGTCAAAAAACCACAGATGATGGATGTTTATAGACTTAGTCCAAAGAGACCTTTAATCTTGGATAGGGCATCTGGTAACCTAAATATGAATTTAAGGCTTGAATTTAAATGGAACAAATTTTATTGGCTTATTGGCTTCAGACAAAAAAAAAAATTCTGCTTCATTCTTCCATGCCCATAGAAGCTCGGACACCCTGCCAGGTGTGGCTATCATCATTTCAGACCCTGCCCTCTCACATGGATTACACTAAGAAAATCTAGCTTTGGCAATGTTCAAGATCTAAGAGGAATAAGATTTTCAGATAGCTTGACTGACAGCATCCCCTGCAGTGCTACAGGGAAGTGGTGGGCTCCTGCAGAGAGTCTCACAAGCTGTTGATGCTTTTTGCAGTCGTCAGTGTCATTTCTCACACATCCAAATCATAGCTGTCACTGCTACCTTGCCTACTGTTCTTCACTCAGTACTGAGACCTACAGCTTTTACTTTGGCTCTTCCATGAAAGGTGATGGATAATCCCCTATCTCACATCCCCTATGAGGAGGTTCACTTATGTCATTTGAGGAGAGATGAAAATTGACACATCTGTGACATAGAATAGAATCATAGAATCATTTAGGTTGGAAGAGACCTCTATGATCATCATGTCTAACCATTAACCTAATGATTCCAAGCATACCACTAAGGGAAGAAGCCTGGGGGTATGCCAAGCACTCCTGCAAGGGGCAATTAATCCCTTTTATGTGCCAAAAATATGAGGAGAAACAGTAGTGAAAGGGATCTTTGCTGAATGAACAGCCAAAGGGCAAGGCAACTTCTAGGCCTATGCATTACAATAGAAGTAAATAGTGTTTCTGTACTTACAGAAAGTCTGGTTTTGGCTCAACACTGCACAAGAACCATTATGAACAAAAGGCAGATGCTTGAAATCTTACAAAACTGAGGGCATGCTACTACTATGGTGGGAAGATAATCTCAGTCCTAAAGTTATTGGTTCATAGAATCGTAGAATGGCCTCAGTTGGCAGGGACCTCAAAGATCATGTGTTCCAACCCTCCTGCAGTGGGTAGGGACACTTTTCACCAGATCAGGTTGCTCAGAGCTCCATCCAACCTGGCCTTGAACACTTCCAAGGATGGGACATCCACAACTTCTCTGGGCAACCTGTTCCAGTGCCTCACTACATTCAAAATAAATTCTTTAATTTATTCCTAATATCTAATCTAAACCTACTCTCTTACGGCTTAAAGCCATTCTCACTTGTCCTGTCACTACACACTGTTGTAAAGTCTTTCTCCATCTTTCTTGTAGGCTCTCTTCAGGTACTGGAAAGCTGCAGTTAGATTATCCCAAAGCCTTCTCTTCTCCAGGCTGAACAAAACCAGTTCTCTTAGCCTTTCCTCTCCATCCCTCTAATCATCTTGGTGGCCTCCTCTGGACTAGCTCCAAGAGGTTGATGTCCTTTCTGTACTGGGGATCCCAGAGCTCAATGCCACACTCCAGGTGGGATCTCACCAGAACAGACTAGGGGGGCAGAATCCCCACCCTCAACCTTCTGCTCACACTGCTTTGGATGCAGCTCAACACACAGTTAGCCTTCTATGGTGCCAGTGCACATTGCTGGCTCATGTCCAGCATCTCACCCACCAGCACCCCAAAGTCCTTCTCAGCTGGGTTGCTCTTGATCTGTTCATTCCTCAGCCTGTATTGATACTGGAGGTTGCTCCTACACAGATGCAGCACCTTGCACTTGGTCTTATCAAGCCTCATGGGATTGCTATGGGCCCACTTCCCAAGGTTGTCCAGGTCCCTCTTGAAGGCATCTCATCCTTCACACTACTCAGTTTGGTGTTATCTGCAAATTTGCTGAGGGTGCACTTGATCCCTTCATCTTCATGATTAATGAAGGTATTAAATAACAATGGTCCCAATACAGACCCCTGAGGGACACCACCTGTTGCTGATGTCCATCAGGACTCTGACCCACTGACCACTACCCTCTGGATGTGACCATCTAACCAATTTGTTATCAATCTAACAGTCCACTCATCGAATCTATCTCTCTCCGATTTAGGGAAAAGGATGTTCTGGGGAACCATGTCAAGGACTTTACAGAAGTCCAGCTAAGTGACATATGTAGCCCTTGTCCACTGATGTGGTCACTCCATCATAGAAGGCCACCAGGTTGGTCAGGCAGGACCTGCCCTTGGTGAATCAAATAAGACCAGAAATCATTAAATGCTAGGAAAACCAACCCTCTTAATGTTATTTTGAAAATACTAATTCTTAAAAAGAGGCTTATAAACCTTCCTAACTAGAAAAGGGGTTAAAATTCGCTTGTGCAAGTGTCTAGTATCACTTCCCTGTCCTTATTACATCTCTATGCTTTGCTTAGTTCCTGTGAATGTGAGTCACCAGCATGTGTCTGTAGTGTTAAGATGATGATTATAATTTTTTCCTGACATATACTATTTATGAAATATATTAACCTGCAGGAGGGAGTTATTTGACCTAGAGAACCTAGGCAGCAGTGTGCACAACTAAGGCTGAGAGACAGCCAGCTCCTAAGAACAAAAGAAAATCTCTCACTTCTTGTTTATTTATTATTTAATAACAAATTTATATTTATTAATGTTGAATGAACCAGAATTCTGAAGACTAAAAGCCAAATCTGAGCTTTGAAATCTTTTGCCCACTTTTCTATTCTCATATTAATCCTACAATGAGTACTCTGTAAGCCTGTCCAAAAGACAAATATTTCATGTTTGCCTTGCAAAGAAACCTAATATACAATATATTTTGAGGAAAAACATTTTTTTCCATAAGAATGATGAAACAACTCAGATAAAAATTGCTGCTATACTTACTGGGTGTCTCAAGAATAAAACTGAGAGTCTACATGCAGAGCAGAGGCAGCGTCTCAGGCTGAGGATGCCTGTAAGACATTCAATATGAGGGCAGCAACAACTGTTGAGATTTTTCAATATATAGCATTGTATATAGATCTACTCCATCATAAGCAGACACAACACTACAACAACAGAGACAAGTTTCAGGACATTACTGACTGTACATATTGTTGCCTTTTGTACCTCAGTTACAAAATTCTGAATCAAATATTTTCTTGAGAGAATAAACTTGACTTACCATTTCTTTTGAAAGCCATACAATTATGCTAGTCCCAAAGTTATTTGAGAAAGGTTAGTAATGCTGTTCCTTCAGGAGCAATGATGATGAGTTATAATAGCTATATACTAAAAACAGGATTCAGAGTAGGAGTAAGTGCTTTCCACCAAGTTGCAAGAGCTGGTTTTAAGACAGATACCACAACACTGGAAAGAATTCTCCCTTGGCAGGCACAAGCTTTTAGGCAAGAATCACAAGTGGTGTGAAGACAGTTACTCAGAATATTCTTGCAAATTACAGAAACCCCCTTAGAAATACTGAGAACATTTGCAATCTTTATTCTTCAGAAGAGGATGATGATGCAAACACTATTCAAATACTTCAAAAACTAATGAAAAGAGGAAAAGAATAATCTTTTATCCAAGTCTCCAGAAGATAGGACAAGAAGTTCTGCCTGTAAAAGTATTAAGAGATATTTAGGTTGAATGCGATTTTGAAAGGAAAACTTTCAAACAGATGGTACCAAATGCCTCTATCACAGGTGTAAGGTAGACTCTTCATTGCTGGGAGACGGGTAAAAATATGTCGAATCAAGTGGTGTGAAGACAGTTACTCAGAATATTCTTGCAAATTACAGAAACCCCCTTAGAAATACTGAGAACATTTGCAATCTTTATTCTTCAGAAGAGGATGATGATGCAAACACTATTCAAATACTTCAAAAACTAATGAAAAGAGGAAAAGAATAATCTTTTATCCTAGTCTCCAGAAGATAGGACAAGAAGTTCTGCCTGTAAAAGTATTAAGAGATATTTAGGTTGAATGCGATTTTGAAAGGAAAACTTTCAAACAGATGGTACCAAATGCCTCTATCACAGGTGTAAGGTAGACTCTTCATTGCTGGGAGACTGGTAAAAATATGTCGAATGACAGAACTACAGGTCATGCCATCATGCTAAATATTCTTATAAGCACAGTATCATTAAGGTTGGAAAAGACCTCCAAGATCATTGAGTCCAACCTTTTACCAAACACCACCTTGTCAAATAAACCACAGCACTAAGGGCCATGTCCATTCATTTCTTGAATGCCTCCAGGGATGGTGATTTCACCACTTCCCTGGACAGCCCATTCCAATTCTTCACAAACCTTTCAGTGAAGAAATATTTCATAATCATAAGATTTTATGGGGTTTTTTGCACATGCAACATGATTTTAATAATTATTTACATCATAAGTTGTACTTTCTTTTTTTTTCCTAAACAATGCAATTTTTATAGAGCAAAGCTTCTGGAATGGCAATACCATTATATTACATTATTGTTTAAAGACGACAACTAGACAATGTCAGTTAATGATGAGCATTGTAAAAGTTAATAATAGAGCTCATTTGATTGCTGTCCCAAATCCAAAGAGCTTATGACCTAATAAGGAACTTTAAACAAGTTTGCAAGTAAAACACAAAAATATGAAAAGTGAATAGAAAATAATCTTGAAATGATATTCTGTTGTGGTACTTCCATAGAATGGCAATTGATCTGTATCCTAGTGCTGATCAGACTTTAAAAAAATAGCACATTTTTTTTCCATATTTTATCATGAGCTTTTATGCACTCAAAAGCAGTAGATATTGGACAATGAATATCAATAAGCATGTTTCTTCACATGTTCAGGACTGGGACCTTAATATCAGTTTTAAGCTATATGCCTTAATTCTGCCAGTGTTTATTTATGTGTTACCACTTTCATTAATGGAGCAATAATGTTAACACCAGAAGTCTCCATCTAGAAGCATTCTTCTTAAAATCTGACAGTGTAGACCACTGAAGCTTCAAGAACTTTATTTTGACCAAAAATATTTACTACATACTCTTTCTAAACACTTATAAAATATTTAAAGGGTAAAACCTATGAATATCATAGTGCCTCAAAATGCACACAGGGACAGAAGATGTACAGTAGCACTGCTGGGATGATGCTGCATTAAAAATATAGTCATATTTTTCTTTTTTTTTTTTCACATAGTTTATTTCCTCAGTTCTACTTTTTTGTGCTTACCTAACTTCTAGGGAAAACATAATTAAGCCCATATGTTCTTGTATCCCTTGTTTTGGTCACTGTGTGTCAGGAGAGCTAGAGAAATAACATACAAACCAGCAAAAGTACTTTCATGATTGTACCTACACTGAATTCATTTTAATTAATGACTCACCTCCATCATGCCTAAGGACTCATGTGACTGTCAGCAAAAACATAGCTGAATTAAATCAAAATTGTCTGTAGGAGTAGGGA
The DNA here is from genome assembly GCF_000695815.1 of Acanthisitta chloris. Lineage (NCBI taxonomy): Eukaryota > Metazoa > Chordata > Aves > Passeriformes > Acanthisittidae > Acanthisitta > Acanthisitta chloris. The sequence goes on along the minus strand of NW_008657392.1, from coordinate 34,986 downwards.
GAAAGAACAAATTCCTGATTATCAGGCTTTGCAGGAACTCACTCCCGGCTGTGACTACACAGGTGTACAGCAGGAGGGTAATGAAGCAGATCTATATTACAAACACTGTCTCAAGCTCAGGAGGATAGGTAGAAGGCCACATACTAGTAATTTTGTTGGTAAATATATTTTTGAATTTCATATAATATTTTGCACCGCTTCTGCCAATTCTTAGTTATAAATAACTCATTTCTTACAACTAATATTTCAAGATATTAATTTTTTTATGTTTAATAAAATTCTATTTATTCTATATAGAACTAATCTGTCACAACCTCAGCTTTTCTAGTGACCAATTAATAATCCTGAGCCAAGGCATTTATTGTAGAAAAGCATACAATCCTATTTTAAAGACTAGAAGTGACCATCATGCCCCTACAAATTCTTCCAGTTGTTTCTTATCTTCATGGTTAATAATGTATGTCCTTTTACCAGTGTGAATTTATACAGGTTTGAATTATAGCCACTGAATTTCTTCATACTTCTTTAGTCTAGTTAATTCAAGTGTCCTGTTCTATTAGAATTCTTTTTGATTACTGATGAGTCTACTAAATTACCTTTTTAACCTTCTTTTGGTAAACTAGCAGAACAGTAAATGTTAAGAGCACGCATAGATTGGCCAGATGGCTTAAGGGAGAGATAACTCCACCTTCATGTCTCTCATTAGCTCTACTCTGTATAATGTAAAAGCTTTTAAGGAGATGAACTGGTCCAGAATTGTATAGTCCCCCATTCAGACATTACCTAAACGCATGCAGCTCAGAATAATTTAATGTATCTAATGCCTTTCACCTAAAATACTGTATAATTTAAATAGGGTTTTTTAATTATCTCTGAAGTTCTGTTGTCTTCAAAAGATTTTGAAATTAAACCAATTTAAAACCAAGATTATCTCATTTAGTGTCATTTCATCTATAATGACATCTGGAAATCAACTTTCCCCTTGGTTGATGACCGGTAGGCTACCATAGAAAGTCAAAGTAAAATCAGCTATACAATTGTAATTGGTAGTGTGTGCTCTTGGCCCAGAAAGCCTACGAGTTCCTGGTTTGCATCAAAAGGAATGTGACCAGTGATTCTCTCCCTCTACTCTGCTCTTGTGAGATCCCATTTGGAGTACTGTGTACAGTTCTGGTGTCCCAAACATAAGAAAGACATGGAACTGTTGGAGAAAGTCCAGAGGAGGCCACAAAGTTGATAAGAGGACTGGAGCATTTCCCCTATGAAGACAGGCTGAGGAAGTCAGGGCTGTTCAGTCTGGAGAAAAGAAGGTTGCGTGGAGACCTCATAGCAACATTCCAGTATCTGAAGAAGCCTACAGAGAAGCCAGAGAGGGACCCTTCATTAGCAAGAGGGGGAATTTAGATTAGCTATTAAGACGAGACTTTTTTCTGTGAGGGTGGTGAGACACTGGAACAAGTTGCCCAGGGAGGTTGTAGATGCCCCAACTCCGGCAGCGCTCAAAGCCAAGCTGGATGAAGACTTGAGCAACCTGGTGTAGTGGGAGGTGTCCCTGCCCATGGCGGGGGAACTGGGACTAGATGATCTTTGAAGTCACTTCCAACCCTTAACATTCTATAATTCTGTGATCATCTACTCAGAAGAGTCTGGAAATTGCAACCCTGAGGAACCCAGGTGCAATGGTAATTAATTTTGTGGTTCGAAAAGACCTCAGATGTGGATAAACAGATTGTATTCAAAGTGCTGAGAGCAGCTAGGGGTGGAACAGTTAAAAAGTGTGCAGGTACTACTACTAATGGTCTCTAAAGGTGAAGTTCCAAGACTACATTAAACACCCATATGTATATACCACCTTGCTGGGGAAAGTTAAATCCCTCTGTTAAGTTACAAGCATATTGTGCTTTTCTTATGAAAGGTTTTTCTTATGTATCTTCTTTTGTTTGTTTGTTTTTACTCCACAATTGCTCCTTGGTTGTATTTTGTTAGAGGGGAGGACATAGAAGTACAGTTATTATTCATTGTTATATGATTAATAACAGTGGTTAAATGGAGTGGAAAAACAAAAAAAAAAAACAAAAACAAAAAAAAAAAACACAAAAAAACCAAAAAAAAACAAAAAAAAAAAAAAAAAAGAGATGGAGCAATGATTGCTACTTCCTAACCAGAAGTTAGCTGGTCTGTACTGGACTCTTTTAAGAAGCTTTGTCAACAGACACTGCATGATGAATTATTCATTTTATCACCTCTATTAATTCCATTACAATGATAACACATCCCGAGGGAATGAGACTCAATTCTCCTTCTGTCTACTAGCATCACACAGAAATCTAAAGGAGTGACTGAAAATGGCCCTACTATTCATCACATTTTGTTTGGCACATTCAGAAGAGCACATTATTTATACATGAAGATTAAATATGCATTTATTTGTCACATGCAAGGATAAAATTATTAATATGACTTCTGAAAACTAAAAAGAGTTTACAACGAAACAACCAATCCAGAACTGTAAAATCACAATCAACTTTTCAGTTATACAACAAAATGATAGAATAATGGGTAATTTCACTGTGTAACTGAAGAGCTGGTAGTAGTTTTGTATCACAGAGCCTCTTTGGATGAAAGGGTGCTAATGAATTAAGACATCATATCAGATAAAATGCCTCAAAAAATATAAACACATAGGTTTTGCTACATCTTACATTAGTAATGAACTACTTTTCTTATATCCAAGTGTATTTTAAAATATTTGTACTCACCATCACCTGTAGTTTTCAAGGCAGGAAGACACCTATCTCAGTCATCTGAAAAAAAAGTTAGTGAAAGCATAACAAGTAAGGATGAATCATCACTTGTACAAATAAACCAAACGGGACTAACTGCTTACCAAATTGCCTGTGGAGACCAGACAGCATGGAGAAAAGAAAATGACGTAAATGAGGCTGGAGGTCAGCCAGCTCCAACTGACCCACCACAGGGTACAGCTGAGCCCTACACTAAGCCAAGCTGAGTCTTCCCTTTGCTCAATCTACAAGGCTTGGCACGATGAGGGGAAAGAGCTCTTATTTCAGCACTGGTGCTCTACCACTCAGGTCCAAAGAAAAGGGAATTTAGACACTGAAATAGAATTGCCAAATTTCAGTACTTCAGGAGAGTTGTGAGAGCCTGGCAATGCTATAAATACAAATTTGGAGCTCAAACACCTAGAGGCTGCCTAAATGCTACCTAAGGCACTGAAGAATAATGGCAGCCACTCAAAATGTAGCAATATGGGGCTTCCCTCATTTATATTAAGGAAGGATTTGCAGTGCTACCTTAATTTATCCTCTAAAGAGTACATTTCCTGGAGTACAAAAATGTCCCATTGGGCAGTATTCTTTTAAGTGGAAATCTCTCAGAACATATTTTCCTAAGTCCCTCTGAGAATCTGAGCCACAGGTGTCTTCTGCAAATTTGGTATAATTCGTTCTGGAAATACTGGTTAGAGTAAGACGATGTTATTGAGTCCTTCTCAAAGAATAACTGCACTCCTGTGTCTGTAACATAAAGAGAGCAGGGAAAAGTGACATAAAGTTCAGTGGGCTATCATTGTGCTGTGGAGAACACTACTTGTGCAGAAAAATCTTTCCTGCCTCCTAGATCCTCATGTATTTCTACCCTCAGATGAGCTGCATAATTCAAAAATATGGCTGTACGTACACTCAGTTCTCAAAACTGATGAGAATTATAAGCATAAAGAGCACAGCACCATAGTCATAAAATCCAAGGAAAATGAAGCATTTCCTAGACCTAGTTACTTGCCTAAACATAATTTTTTCAGTATAGTTCATCGAGTTTAAATATATCTACTTGTTCAGATTATGAAGGTCGAAAACAAGAATGGATTTGAACTCCAGGCATTTATATATTACTAGCTACCAAACCCATATATCAGTGGCTCATATGGTGAGCAAAAATAAGCACTTCACTAGCTTGATAGTCTATGGAACAGACAGTCTGGAAAAGATGTAAATAATTTGTGACATACCACATAAAAGAGACCTGGAAGAAGGTGAAGAAATCATACCATGAGAAAGACTCAGACACACATTTAACAAAAGAGCTCTCTCTAGGTTATCATGGTTGCATTGTTCATTAGTGTTGTTAAGGGGAGAAGTAATTTGACTTGGTAAAGTAAAGCATAGGGGCATATTTTCTTTTCACTGCCTGAGAATTCATTTCAAAGACTTAAATGCAGAAAGTCAGCGAGGTGTTGGGGGGTTTTCCCACATTCTTCAAACATCAGACATCTTAGCCTAGAATAAATGTACAGTGGGACCAAGATCCAACATTTTAGGGTAGACTTGAGGGATGATTCTTTCCATTTTTTTTGTAAGGGCAATTTGATAGAATAGTCAATAGAACACTTATTTTTAATGGTACTGCTAAGTTATTAAATTATGCTCAGGTTGGGTGATCCTGCAGAGATTTCAAACATAATATTGCAAATTGTGCAACAAAGCATGTTGCTTTAATCCCTGTATTAAGGACAGTCAGACTTTTCAGATGAACTAAGAACCATTGCAGACTTTCAACCAGCTAAATGTTCAAGGCCAACCTAAGCCTGTTTTGTAGGCTTAGCAAAATTTGGCTTGGAGGTTATCAGCAAATATAGCAGACACAACTCAAGCTTTAGCAAAGTGTGCTTGTGTCCAAAAATAACTGAGGAAAAGGCTCATTCAATAAGTTATGACCTTGATCTTGTTGTTGGTTTTGTACATACTTAACTTCTGCATATGGATAATCCTCCAGTCCACAACAGCATTATTCATAAAGTCAGCAAATATTGGATATAAAGAGTTCAGAAGTACTTTTAGGAGTAAAGCTTATGGATTATATTATGATGATTACTGTTTATTAAAACTTTTAGAAATATATATTATTAAATATAAGTAAAAGAACCCTACTGGGACTTTTATTTCCCTGATTAAAATTTTGCTACTTGTATGCAACTGATGCATCAAAGTATACAGTGCAGGAGATACATGAACTCTTGGATATAAGCATATGAAGTCATAAAAGTAGGCATGTCAGTTTTTAGTAATGAAGTCACAAAAACATTTATTCTTTTAAGACATTAATGGATTGGGTTTGAAAGTCTTGTAAAATATATAGCAGGATGTTTTGACTATCAGTTATTAGATATTTCATCATCAAGTTCAGTTGTCAGTGAAGTTACACTGTTCTTTTCACAATACTGCACACTTAATAGCTGACATTTTAACTCTAGTGCTGCTGCAGTGTAAGATTGATGAAGTTCAACATTAAATCTGCAGAATAAGTTATTTGAACAATACTGTGAAAAACATCTCAGATATAGTGTACAAATGTGCCTCATGGACATTTCAAGGCCAGAAATGATGCATTGTATGTTGCTGTTTGTTTGTTTGTTTGTTCTATGAGGAGGAAGTATTTTCTTTTTATAAGGATTCTGACACATGGCAGTTCTTTTTGTTCTTGTCAAGACAGAGAAGTTGTAAGGGTGAAAATAATTGCAACCATTTGTTTTAGAAGCATGTATGCTTGTCTCAGTTTACTTGCTTCATTACAAAATATGTTATGCCTGTGACTAATTCCTGAAGAGAAGTCATGCACTATTCCTCATGATAGATCAGCAAGAATAAATAGATAGACTTATACACAGACAAAGATAGACTAATCTCAGTGAAAGATGGGGACTTCATAGTCAAATTTTCACAAGGAAAAAAAAGAGGAAATTTTCATGTAAAGCATATTTTTTTCATATTCTGCAATGATACAGAGTAAGAATGTGGTGGCATCATTACAGAATATCATTGCAGAGTGATACTGAGGAGTACAGAATGCACTGTGTTGTACAATACACTAGAGCTCACTCTATCTATATTCTCTTTTAATTTCTACAGCCTTTAAAATAAATGGTTTAAATAACTCTAGTTTAGCAGCATTTTATCATGTTCTGCACGAAGCAGCGTGATTTACACTCTGACATCACTCCTCATGGGCTCTGAAATGCAGGACCATCACAAGGGCAGTCTGGTGAAGGGAAGGAGCATCTTATGGATAGCACTTGCTGGTAGCTTTCTGACAAAACTAGCTCTGTAAATGCAAACTAGACATGCTGCACTTTCACCAATAGATGTCATGCTGTTTTTCTGACTAGCAACTAAAGATTTTTGGTTTCCAGTGGGTAAAAGCTGGAACAATCAATTTTACAGGCAGCTTGGGAGATCTTTTTTTATTCCAGGTTCACTGATATGGCCATAACATTTTAAGAATTTAAGTTACAGTCAGTATTTCTAAAGTTTCAGGCTTAGAGTCACAAATATCAAAATATGGTAGTTAGGGAACACTTAGATATATCTATGTTAGGGTATCACTGTAAAATATTTGTTTATCACCTTCTCATTTTAAGAGGAATCATACAATATCTGCACCTGAGAGACTCTTAGGGTGCCTCTGTGCTCAGTGAGAGAACACCAGTTCTTATTCTTATCCTAAAACATGTAAGACAAGACAGATGAATTGCATGCAAAATATACCTAGCTCTTACAATATACTGTAAGCTCTCTTGCAGTAATGTAGATGATCCATTCATAATAGCATTGTGGACATTTAAAGATGGATGAGTTAAAACCCCATTTTATAAGTCAGATTTTCCAAGCAAAACAAATCTTTTCTTAACTACGAATTCCATGTCTTTTATTTATGTAGTCCTATCTTCCTATACATTATCTATATGAGCTGTAGGTTTAAATCTTTTTTTTTTTCAAATGTGTCTTTCTGTAAGTTGGTTCCAAAGTATTTTTCTGCTTTAAATCCCTTATTCCCTGTATTTATTGTATGGATTTGTATGATATAAATTTATCTGTTCAGCTCTGTTCATGTTGAAAGTTTGGAAGATCTCACAAATTATAAGAAAGATAAACATGCATTACTTCAAAGGCATCACAAAACATGATTCCATGCATTCAAAGCATGCTGCATTTCTATGGCAATGGAAATTAAAAGTAACTAAAGGCTTTCCAGACCCATCACATTCTACTCACACCTCAATTTTCACTTAATTCTGTGAGTTCTGGTTTCCTCAGAGTTTCCACAAATGTTCCAGAAAGTCCTAACAGTATCAAACCTCCTCCCAGTCAGTCTGCCATCTCACAGCACACCAGCTGCAGAGTAAGCCAGAAATGCAGCTAAAAAGAGCAGAGAAAACAAGACTAGACTACATGGACTAAAGAACTGCATAAAGAAAGAAAGGAAAAAGAGGATAATAAATAACAGAAAACAGTGAGGGACAAGATGGTGCAGAGAAGCAAAACAAAACAAAACGAAACCCCAGCAGGATTCCATTAAATAGGATTCAAAGCAAGGATGGGAAATAGGCAGGATATATTAAGTGATAAATAATATCAAACGGATCTTAATATACATATGTAGAAAAATAAACTTAACTGTAGTCAGCAGTGGTTAGGAAAATTAGATCAGGAGAAAATGACAGCATGACCAATTTCCCAGAGGAAAATTCTGGTCACTGTAGTGACTTGCCTACCCAAACATCATCAAAGTTTTTCCTTATGGCCTTCCATTGATTTTCTGAAAGACCTGTCTTTGAAGACTGTACTTTTAGAAATGACATAGCATGTAACTCTAGTATTTTGCTGACACCAAGATGTCATTGTCAGAAATGACACCTTTTTAATGTACTGCTTCCAGAGTGTGTTAGTGACAGGGCACTCCTCCAGATTTCAAGGGTTAATACACACAGGCTAAGATAATGGTTAGCACACAGGCAGTGACATTGAATTGTCTTAATACTGCACTGACTTAGTGGAGTTTTAGCAGAGTAATGAGTTACAAATAACACTTGTACACATACACCTTTAATTCAGAGTTCAAGAACTACATGAAATGAGTTTTGTGACCTCGATTCAATTGCCAGAGGCCAAGAGACCAGATCAATAAAACCATGGCCTCAGCAGAGAGCAATTAGCACACTAGTAGACAGTACCAGAGCACTTGCCAGGCACCGAATGGTCAAAAAGCTACACCTCTTACATCTCTTTTCAGAAACATGCCACAGAATGAGAAATTATTACTGCTGAACAAATTAAACCTGGGCTTTGGACTAAGCACAACAATGAAGTCTTCATAAATATATCAAGCATTTTTCTTGGAAATTAGGTCTTTACAAGTAATTAAGCATATCTTATACTGAGTCCAATTTTAATGAAGTTATTTTCACAATAAGCAGAATAATGTGAAAGACCTGCTTCTTAATATATCCATTTTCATTTTCCCTTTCTTAATACAAACCTAATTATCTAATTATCCTCTGTCTTTCAACATTTTGTGCAGTTTGTCTGTAGACTATCCAAACAAATACATGAAATGATGGCACTTAATGAAACCTTTGTCCACACTGTTTGCTTATGAAATCATAAATATTTCCTGGACCACATTAGCAATAGCAGGAGCCTTTTCAAGTACACACTTGACAATACTGAACAATTCAAGTAATGAATTCAGAAGTAACATCTTATCCTTCTCATTCTTATTATTTGCTCCTTCACAGTATGCTTTGCAACAGGATGCTTAAGAGGAATGGTCAGGTGTCAAGTCCTCAAAAGTGTTTGAACTGTAAGGTTGTGTGAGCAGGCAGACTATTCCTACTTTAACAAATCTGATCAGTACTAAGCCTGAGCAGCCTCACCTGGGACCTCCAACCACACCAGGGGACCTAGGAGCTCTATTGAAGCTCAGCCCAGTGCTTTCTTCTTTCTACCTGAGCTATGTTGAAAAAGTGCTTGCCTCTGGGCTGGAAGCCAGCTGAGCATGAGCCAGTAGCCTGCTCTGCCAGCAGAGATGGCTATTATTTACAGAGGCACAAACAGTAGGTTCAAGGAATTGTGTATCCCTTCTATTCATCACTCATTAGATCACATCAAGGTTCTGTGTCCAGTTTGGACCACCAAATACAACAAAGGCATCTATAAACTGAAGCAAGGTAAGAGGAAACATGTCAAGGCAATCAATGCTGGAGGACTTTCCATGTGAGGAAATGCTGAGGGGCCTGGGCTTCTTCATCCTGGAGAAGAGATTGCTGCAGGGAGGGGGCTGGGATGAAAAACAAAAGCAGGTATCATTTGAAACAAGATGCTTAAGGGTAGGTATAAGAATAAGCTTTTTTTGTTTTTTCAAGGACAGTCAAGCATGGGAGTTAATTGTTCAGTGAGACTGTGTGGACTTCGTCCCTGGAGGTTTTCAAGGCCTGTTTGGACTAAGTCCTAAATAGCCTGGTCTGACCCTCCTGGTTTGGGTGGGAGGTGTGACTAGAGATGTCCCAAAGTCCCTTCCCAGCTGAGTGACTCCAACTGTAAGGTAGGAGTGACTAGGACATTGACTTCAAAAGTACAGCACTAGTGCTAATTAGTCCATTGAGGTTAGCTAATGTGAATAGTTAATATCGATGGATTCAAGCTGCCACAGTCAGTGTATTGTACTGGTAGTGCCATAGCACCATTCCTCTCTATTTGAGAAGAGGGTTTCTAACCTTGTGAACAAGCAATTCTGAGCAAGAAATAAATCATATAAATTGTCCGCTTCCCATATTTACATCTACTAATCATGTCTTCTTTTACTAAGATAAGGTTCTGGTATGAGGAAATGAGTGATACAGAGAAAAGAACTAGTCTTACTGGCTAATTCTGCATTTCAGTGTTTCTGCAGGATCTGTGTTTGCTCTGTTACAACCAAAATCTCATTATAGGTGAAAGAAAACATCTCATATTCCTCGAACTAAGAATATATTAGCAAAATTAATACTGTAGTGGTGTAATAGTCCAAATCATGCAGGTAAAAAGGAAAAGCCTTATTAACAAAATACTGAAATTGTTATCTAAGTGTGTCTAGTATCTGTCCCTGTCTCTGGAGTTATGCTCACCCTTTCCAACACTGAGAGTTTCAGTCTACTTGAATACTGAGGATGTTCATGATGAGTTATAGGTATCCTGAGGTCTTCACTGAGAGGTGTGTGGTGTTGATGATATCTTTTCCTCCTCAGTGCTTGGGTCCTCTTGGCTTTCTTTTAATATGTTTTACCATCTCAAACTTCTCCCTTTCCCCTGCTTTCAGGGAAGAAATGAGAGTTTCCCCACAGCTCCCTTATGTCCCTAGAGGCCATTTGTCCATCTGGGACTGCCATGGTCTGCCAGCCCCTGGCAGACCTCCCAGAGTTGGGACAGGCTGTGCAGTGGACACTTAGCCATGGGGTGCTGGGGAATCCTGTTCAGTCCCATTCATGCCAAGAATAGCCCGGACACCCCTGTGACCTGAGAGCCCAGTGCCTGCCCACAGGAAGAGATGGATAAGATAAAGAATACTACTGAGATCTTTTCAGGAAAAAGATTGCATGTGAACTGAAGTTGAGAACATTCTTATGTGAAAATTGTTCAAATCCACATGTACCAAGAAGTTGCAAAGGTGACAATACTTATGACTGCAGACCATGGATCTTATTGTATATTGACCATGAAGCTGACCTGCCAGAAGTCTTTCTTTGGCTAGAGGCTGTTAAAACTCCATGATAGATTAGTCAAACTTTGGGAGAAGAGGTGAGGATCATGCCAACAAAACATTTCTTTTCCTTATTATGGTTTTTGAAACCAGCTGTAATAATGGATGAACTCTCAAGAAAAAAAACCAAACCACAACAACAAACAAAACACAAAAAAACTCAAACAAACAACAACAACAAAAAAAAAAAAAAAACCAAAGAAAAAATATAAACGAAACAAGCAAACAAAAAGCAAAACAGGTGGAGTGAAAACAGCCTAATTTTAAAGAGAAATACCTTTAATATATGTGAGAATGATATGAGTGAAATGAAAGTAAAGATGATTGGTGCATAAGTTTACAGACATTTTGAATTAATTTGAATAAGCATAATTTAGACATGTTTTTCTTCAAAAAATACTATCATCTTTGCTATATGAATTAATGAAATTGTATCTGTTTGCAGAGCTTTTAAAATTTGTATCTTTGGCCTATAGACAGCAATGAACTTATTACACATAACATAGCTATTCCTGGGCCTGAGCAGGTTAAATGGTGTGACAATTTGTTGCTACCAAATCCTCTGAGCTGGTGGCTAGAAAATGGTTGTAGCCATTCTCTTTATTAACTAACATGGTAAGAAAAGTGCCTTTATTTGCAACTGAATAGGGAGCAGTCAAGCAGATGTAAAGACACTGAGTTTCCATGTTTTCATTCATAGATCAGAGATTCATTCAAGCTTCCTCCTAGATTGCCTCAAGTCATGTCCACAGTGACTCAGCCTTCCTCCCACTGGGCAAGCTTCAATCAGGACCAGAGTAGCATTCACAGACTGCATTTTCCTCTTACCTGTATTTAGCAAGACTTCAAGCACTGCACAGTTTCTTTCTGGTTCCTTGTGTTAAAACAGATTGAACTTCAACAAAGAAACAAGGGTAAGGGTTCAGGTTTAAATTTTGTCATGGCTTTCTAGCTGAATTTGAGTATGTCACTGTGCATTATGTTTCCATTTTTCAATCTGAAAATAGGAAGAAAATATTTACCACTTTATAAAGTCCTTTAAAACATATAAATCATAGGTCTCTATAAATCCTAGCTATTACTCCTGTCTCTTTTAATTATTCTGCTGAAAAATTACTTAGTAAAACAGTTGATTCATGATGCACTTAACATCTATGATCTATCTAAGTTTGCATTCAAAATTCAGAAACGTTTGTGTTGGGTTTTTTAAAATAAAATGAAAAAATGAAACAAAGTTGCTGGTTATATGTCAGGGTGTGTTGTTTACTAATGATAGTTGCAGTGTTTGTCTCTGAGGTGTTCAAGCAAAATGACTTTGCTCTGAAACTACCTTTCTTTTGACTTGCTGGAACAGCCAGCATCCACAGGTCATCTATATATAAGCAAGAATTTTTATGTTGTTTTTAACAAAGTGTGTACATTTACAGAAGATTTTTTCTGACATCACTTGAAATGTCATAGAGTTTCCTCTTAGCCATTCTAAGAGGTTTATTACTTGTTTATAGATTTACAAGGAAACAAAAGGATTTCAAAGCTACCAAGAAGTGTCTTGTCTTGCTGGGTTTGAGCTTACAAACTGTTCATTTTTCTGCAGTTTACTGACTTAAAAGAAATGTTCATGAATCTTCATTTAAACATTTATCACACAACCTTTTAATTTGTTTCTTAACCCAGATGTTCCAAAATTACCCTGTGCAAAATCTATTGAAAGCAATTGCTAATCTAGCATCAATGCAAAAGTCAAGTTTGAATTGTGGTGCTAAATATTTTGTTCTTTTAAAAGCAGAAACATTAAATAACTCCTTTCTGAATTTGTGCTGTGGTGAATTTATAGTCAGGAAAAAAATTATTCAATACACAAATGCATTTTCTTTGTCATTCATTTATAGAAAGGGATGCTATTCAATTTGCATATGAATCTATCCAGGTAATACTAGAATTTCTTTTCATTCGCCTGACATTTTGAAATGAGATACAGTGGAGTCAAGCTAATTTCATTATTTCATCAGACTGGTTGACTTCAATAATTCTGATTTCTTTCTTAGAAAAAAAAAGACTGAAAATTGTAGTTATGGTAATATATAAATAATTATTGCATTCTCCTTGAATAAATGCCATATGATGTTTGATAGAACTTAAATAACAACTAAAATATTTCTAGCATTTTCTTTAAAGTAGGCTAGACCTCAGAAGTATTCAGAAAATGTTCATTTAGGGAGGGTGTAAACTTTTAATTACAGTATTTTTTTGTAGATATTGTTATCTTATTATCTTTGACTGACAGATATTTTGTTTTCCCTTTTATTTCTTTGAAATCTCTCTTTAGCATTTCTTTGTATACTGCAGTTCATCAGCTAAAGCTGATGAGTTTGAACATTAATTATACATAAATAGGGATACATTTAATGCACATACAAAAACTTAATATGCTTTAAATCCAATTGTCTGTTCTCATTAACAAAGTTCTCTGGCATATTGCAGTACGTAATACCATGAGCTAAAGTGTTAAAAAAAGCATCAGAATGTGGTCTGAGGAGATCAATCACATAGTCCAAAAGTTTTCCAACTCTGAAGGTACACAAGAAGGAGGTAATAAAGGTAGGAAAGTAGGAAAGAGTTGGGTAATAAATAATGAATCAAAATGATAACATGACAGGAAAAGGAGTATACCTTGATTAATCAACTTCTCATCTCTCATCCAGCTGTTAAAAGTGCAGGAAACAACAGACTACATGCATCACCATGGTGAATTCATAGCTAAATGACTGACATACTTTTGACTGTATATTTTGCTTAGTTTGACATGTAACTGAGTTTTAAAAAAAGTCTAGCTAGCTACCTAGTTAGGCCTAGTGTTTACAGGTTTATAACCACGTGTATTCTTACCACATTCCTATTACTTATGAATATAACACTTTAAAATTAATTTGAAACTGTTAGGGAAGAAAAAGGTGTCTTACTGTGGCTTCTTAGTCCTGAAAAACTAATTCAGAAGCATGAGAACATGTACTGCAACTTCAATTTTCTTCTACACATTGTGAAATTAAAACAAACCCTTTATTAGCTCAGAAACAAACATTTCCATTCTTAAGACATCAAATGGAACATTTTAGTAATTTCAAAGATCTCTTTCCTATTTGAAAATCAACCTGCAAAAGCTGCCAAATATCAACTAATCTCATAAATGTTTTGAATATTTGTCATAAAAGACAAAATCAAATAGATATGACTTTCACCATATTTGCTATTATTGTTGTTCTTACTCTCAAAACCCATCCTTGAATGCCTTCATTTGGCTTTTCTTATATTGTTTCCAGAATTACCTCCAATCTTTCAGTATCCACTAAAAGGGCAGGTTTCCACATGGACATTTCATTAATTTTAGTGAGGTGTTTGAGTCTTGCTGGACTGGGAGTACTACAGAACAGAGTGTTTATACTCTATTAGTTAGATACACAGAGGAAATTAAATGTTCCTTTAAGAACTGTGGTTTTGTTTGGGCTTGGGATTTTGTACTTTGTCTAATTATTGCTTAAAGTGACCCACTGTCCTGGTCCAATAAGACACAGGAGAGTTCAATCCATTGTCCCAGTGTGAATTAAGATACAAACAAGGTCAAATAGTGCCAGTGAGTGAGATTTTATTATTGTTCATATAAAAATTGTGTATGAGGGGAAAAGGCGACAGGAAAGTCAGAAACAGAAAAAGGGGAAATAAGCAAGATTTGAGATACAGAAGCAGGGATAGTCACCTCCCAGCAGTGTTGTGCTGATCTGTAGTAATCTTTTCTTTGGTGGTGGGTGCGCACACACACACAGAGTCTCTGGATGCTGGCCCTTTCCTATGGGGCTCTGCCAGGGCACTGACTGGTCAGGTCCCCTTGAGTTGCTGGGTCAGTACACAGTGATTCTCAGCATAGGCACACTAGCATTTCTTTGCAAATGTCCTGGGGAAATTGTGGTCCAGGTGAAGCTACAGATTATGTCTCTTCATCCAGGGAAAGCTGCAGTTGAGAGCAGCTAGAGCTCTGTGGTGGACAATGGAGTCCTGTTACCTCCTAAGAAAATTGCTGCACTTAGAGGTTTCTGGTGGTGTGTTATTTCCCATGCTTTCAGTCCAGCTATAGGTAAAATTTCCTGTTCTCCAGGGAGAATCTCCTGTCCTCCTCTTCAGCTACAACTATAGATCACATGTTTTTCATTCTCCTTCTGCGAGCTCAGCAAGTTTTGAGGCAAACAACCAGGCTTTTGCCGTACAAGAAGCTGCCAAAGTCAGGCAATGTCAAAACAAACATCTTTTAAAGGTCCCTTATACACACAAACAACTTTGGTGCAGAAAATAGAAATTTCAACTCCTCACTTCAAAGTTCAGACAAAAGGCACTTGTTCTACAGTTGCTTCTCTCTTACCCTTTCTGTCTGGCTCTACTTACATTTCCTATTTTTCATACAATCACAGAATGGTTTGGGTTGGAAGGGGTTTTACAGATTAACTAGTTCCAACCCCCATGACATGAACAGGGACATCTAGTAGACCAGGTTGTTCAAAGCCCAGTCCAACCTGAACATTACCAGGGATGGGACATCTACCACTTTTCTGGGCAACCTGTGTCAGTACCTCACTACCTTCACAGTAAACAAGTTCTTCCTAATATCTGACCTAAACCTAGTCTCTTCAAGTTCAAAGTCATTTTTGCCTCTTTATAAAGCAGCAGTTTCAACAAAAACTCTTCTCTCTTTGGGAAAGAAAATATGTTCTTTCATCTGTATTAAGATCATAAACATGTGATGGTGATAAATATCAAGAAGTTGTTTTTACAGTGGAATTCCAGCTGGGTCTGAATTCATATAAGCTACTTTTTTGACCAAATTATTTGAATGTTCCCTTTCAAGAAGGTCACACAGTAAATTATAGAACTTTGGCTAAACTTCAGAATTTTTCAGTGGGTGAATAGACTTGTAGTTGCACAATTTTGATTTCTTTTTCTAAACACCGTACTACCAGAGCATCTATTTTCTTCTAAAATAAATAAAAAAGCCCACCACCCAAATTTACAATTTACATATAATTTAAGTTGTAAGTCATTTTTCAAATATAAAAATATAATATCAATCCATTCTATAATGCAATATATACAAGATCAATATGGCATGATTGATTTGAATAACTTAGCATGGTGAGTCACTGGCTTTAGTAAGGCTGAAGAGAGACCAAGCCATTGACAGCACACATACTCTTCCAAAAAGGTGTTTTTAAAATTAAAGAAAAAATCTTAGAAATTTCAAGAGCATTAAAAAAATAAAGACCACAGGGAAAAAAAAACATGTTTTGAAGACTGCTTAGCCACCCACACAATCATTTTAAAAATATTGCCTTTTTCTGCTCGTATGATGCAGAAGTCTTAGAACATCATGTGCTATTATATAATCAGTGTATGCTACTAGATTATTACTAGCAAGGTCAACAACTCCATATTAAGTTGGTGTTAATATCATTAAATAGTGCTTAAACAGTACTATTCAGATGTTCAGCCTCAGAAAAAGCACAATTAAGGATCATCAGATTTTCACTTCAATTAGGTATTATTGCTAAACATATACATATGTATGTCACCCATATATATTCTCTTGCCAAACCCAAAACTCCTTCACAGAAAAATAAGCTTTCTGATAAAGTATTAGAAATGTTTTGAAGCTATGAACTATTTCTGAAAATCATATTTTAAATGTCTTGGACTCCTATATGTAGGTTGATTACAGTGTTTTTTAAAAGATTATGTGGTTGGATAAGTTTTTTTCCAGCTACTCATTTTCAATTTTCAAAATGAAACATTTTCTGCTCTTATTCATTACTGATCTCCTATATTCTCCTATGAATAAATATATGTGAATATGTGCAGCCTTACATTTAAACAGATTTTTAAAGTTCTTTACTATTTGGAAACATAAATCAGAGGTTACACAGCTTCCCCCTGCTCCTAAAAAAGATTTTCTTCATAAATAAATTCACTTACATGATCTAAGCCTGAATTTTAGTATTATTTCTACATACTTGTAGGTGTTTTATTTATAAATCAGAGTAAGAACATAGTAATAATCCCTTGAGAAAGTTATTTCTATAATTCCCTAATAATACTGCTCTGCAGTTTCCAACTGATAAATTACATTAAAACTTCAAAAGAAGCATTGATTAGAGAAAGAGTACATGTATTTCTTTTGGTAAGGCGCTGAACTTTGTGAGCTAAAACCACAGTAGCACAACATATTAATTATCATCAAGGTGATATTTTCTTGCAGCAGGCCATTTATGTTCTATATTGATTGCAAAACAAGTTTCAAGTATTCTAGTCTTGAAGGCAAGTCATTCTCAGTTTTAAAATTCCTGTTAAATGAGAAACTTGCTGAAGATAAAAGACTGAAACTCACACACACATACAGTGTTGCTGCAGCAAGTCTCAACTCCACCAATTGACATAAAAACCATCTCGTAAGTTGATCTATGTAGTCAAAACAATTATTTTCAAGTGCTGAAACTAAGATATAAAAATATTCTTCATCTCAATTACTGTTTTGGGTAACATTCCCCTTCTTCTGCCATGTTTCTAAATGCTTTTCAAACACTCATATAAGGTCAAGGATGTTTTGCTAGAAGGGCTTATGTGGACTAAAATGAGAATTATATTCCTGTACTGATAAAAGAAGTAAAGAATAAAGGTTATATCAGAATTGGAAATGTCTGAGTGGAATTTTAAAAAAGCCAATCCAGTCAAAGTCATTGCATCTTCAATCAATTACCATTATTTATAACTTGAGCCCTAGTTTGGTATTCAGGATTATGACTGCTTGTACTGTAGATATTAGAAGTGGTAATTGACATTGGCCCATTTTAGTGTGCCTTCAGAAGGCTTCGACTTTCTTTCTGATTTGAAATATACCATCAAATACAGAAAGATACCACCTTTCTCTACACAACGCTTTAGAATGTG
Organism: Acanthisitta chloris; assembly: GCF_000695815.1. NCBI lineage: Eukaryota > Metazoa > Chordata > Aves > Passeriformes > Acanthisittidae > Acanthisitta > Acanthisitta chloris. The sequence goes on along the minus strand of NW_008657392.1, from coordinate 17,412 downwards.
CAAAAAAACCTAATTAAGTTAAGAGTCATTAGATTCTCATAAATAATGATGAAAGGTAAACCTGATTTATGTAAGTAATTTATTTTATGGATAACTGCTATTTCATTTATGTTTTGCAAATATTTATTTCTTATATTTATAGTTTAGATTAAATGTATTCCCTTCATCCTTCCCCTTCACCAAGTCAAAGAAGCAATTGGTATCACTAGGTCGATTTGAGCAAGGATGTAATTTACAGGCTCCAGCATGAATCAGTCATCTTTAATATCTGCAGATATGAAAGGGGTTCTCAGCAAAAATTTCCAGTCAGGGAATCCTACAATATGCTTTACATTTTCTATGCAAGAGGAATAAAGATTTCTCCTGCAAAAAGTTTGGCTAAAGCCTCTCTCAGGTGCCAAGGACTTTCCCTTGACATTTGTAGGCTGGATTTGTGGGTCATGGTTTGGTCCAATGCTGATTCTGCAGAGCAGGATTTTCTTATTCTCTTTTTCATCTGTTGTGACTTGATTAGATTCACAATGATCCTCCCTTCGTTATTTTCTACATCACACATAGTATTGCAAATCCTATCACAGCAGGAGGCCTTACAAATATGGCTGAAGTCATTTCTCATGAGGAGGCTGCAGGGCCCAAGCATCCCAGTCAGGCTGTCTGATCTGTCTTTCTGTATTCCAATAGGCTACAAACAATTTCTTGAATAAAATAATGATGCCAATTCCCCACTAAAGTTGAAAAGATATGCTACTTATTCCTATGCATTTTTGAAAGTATTATTTAAATAAGGGAGAAAGAAAAAAAAAATGGTATGAAAATTGGCATGTGGTATCCCTAGAAAAATAGATGGCAGCTACAAGGTCTAGTATTCTAGTACACAGGAGGATGATGCATCTAAAACTGCAAAATGGCCATAGTGTGTATTACACAGTTGCAAATGTTTTCAACCTGCAGGTAAAGGCATGTATCCAGCCTCTAGGTGAAGATCATTATGGTCTCAGTATATGGCTTTGCCCTGTGTAGGTAGACCTAACTATTTTTCCATTTCATGAGGAAGCTTTACCTGTCCCACCTTCATTTGTGAGGAGGTACAAGTTGTGTGCACACATCAGGCCACAAAGTATTATGTGAATAAATGCAAGCAATTTTTCTAATAATGTTAATAAGATCGCAATCTGTGAGTATATGCCTTTTCTTGAATTCCTCTAACAGTGCAGCTTCAGGGTTCTTTTTAAACAAGATAAATATATGAAAAATAAGCAGATATGCAGATCAGGTATTCTTTTGTGGGGCAAACAGATGAGCTCATCATGACTAGTTTAAATGGGAGCTGTTTTGTATTAAAAACAGAGTCTGGTTTTTGTGATCAGTAAAGTGAATATATCATTATGGTAATTTCTATTTTTTATAGCATACATCTTCTTTTGCCCCAAGACTATGCTTTGAAAAGTGGTACCAATCCTTTAGTAGTAACAATGTAGAGAAATAGCATGAACTGGTTTATGCCCAGAATGATCAGAGATACAGATAAAAGCACAGCTTATGAAAAATCATAAACATATTTCTCATCTGTGCTTTCATGCAAATGCTTTAAAAAGGATTTCCAAACCTTATTATTTGTTTTAAAGATACTAGCAAACCTTCCTACTGCATCTGCATTTAGAAGTCATCTCTCCAAGCACAATTCCCTTCCATTCAGCAGAAGTCATTCAAGAAAAAGGATATAATGAGAGACTTCATCATAGAGCAGTATGTTTCTCAGGAAAAAAAAAAAAAAGAATGAAATTTATCTTACAGACTGCTACTTATTTCCTGGGAGATGTTTGAATTGACTTCAGAGACAGGTAACGTGTTATTCCACTAGCAGGGGAGAACACAGAAAAAAAAAAAGAGAAAGCAAGCTAGAATGAGAGCTAAAGGAGAAGGAATTCTATACTTCTTTTTTTTTGCCTTATCTGCCTCACAAGAAAGCAATAGTTTCTTTCTTTTTCCCAATTTTGTATTTTATTAAAACAAACTGATTTTATTTTTCTTAAAAGTTTGCCTAATGCTGCCAGACTGTCAATCACCAAACAGTTCAAAGCTAAAAACACGCACTTTAGCAGGAAAGCATATCACCAAAGTAATGGCAATAAAAATAGACTTTCCAGAAACCCCAGAACTAAGAATAGATGTCAAGGAAATTAGATAATATTTTTACAAACCATACCAACAATGTCAAAATGTAATTAATAAATACAGAAATAATAATGGCAGCTGATGGCTCTATGAGCAAGGAAGGTAACACAAAGGCTTACACAACCACCAAAACATTAGTTGATTCTTACATCTGTTTGCAGAGAGTGTTGATTCATCTCCCCGGGATTCTGGAAATGTAGTCTGGTTAGTATTAGTGATCAGCTGATTTTGCTGTAAGGAATCAGGCACTGAGATGCCAGTGGAAAGTGTGGCTTAGTAGTGGGACTTCTGACATGAGTTAGAATAAACCTCTCCCTCAAGAGATCATCATAATGTTGCATGATATCTATGTCGAGTTGTATATACTTCATACAGATCCCTGAACTTAAGCAAGATGAGACAGAAAGTGGTTACCATGGGATTCCTTCCAATCTTCTCAGGAGTTAGCTACCAACATGCAGTGGAGTGAATTGCAGCAAACCTGCTGACTTGTGAAACAAATCCATCCATGACATCCTGCTCACACTCTGTCTGCTGTGATTCCCTTCTGGCTTTGGGTGCCTATTCAGTCCTTTTGGTCCTTGCCAAAGTGATCTTACCCTACCAAGTCTACATGCTTACCTCCTCCTTTAACCTGACATGAGGCTAGTATGGACACACTCTGATCACACTTGTACTCACAAACTCATCTCCAGCTGGTGTGGTGACCTTATTTTTGTACTGGTAGTAAACCTTTGATGACAATTCTGCAGTACTGGCTCTGACCACCCACTACACCTAAAATCTTTATCCAAGCTGGACTAGAAGTACTTTTCAGACAGTCTGACTGCACGCTGTATTGCCCCTGTCTGCTCAGTGGGTTTAGGGGAAGGTAATTTTGAATTACTCTGGGTGGTGCATGGGAGAAATAGCACAGTTCTCAGAAGGCTTAACAAGAAATAATTTTTACATATAAACTTTGGGTCATCCAGGTGGAAAAACACACTTGGACAAAGCTAGCTCAGTAAACTTCACAGCATTCAAACACAGTGCAAACCTTAACTCAGCACACCTTAAAGAACGACATGGCACTTAGTGAGTCACTAACGGGATACTTCTCAGTGTGGCTTACAATTTATATATTCAGAAGGAGAAGATAGGAAAAGAAACAGAGAGAAAAAGAGAAAGACATGAGAAAAGAGAGAGTGGATCCAGTGTGGTCACTGCAGCTTTGAATCCAGTGTAGTGGAGCACTATGTGACATATGTCTCACAGTGTGGTCACTGCAGCTTTGAATCCAGGGTAGTGGAGCACTATGTGACATATGTCCTTTTATCAGTTCCCTTTGCCTGGGCCCCTACCCAATGTGAGGTCACACTTGCACCTGTGCTTTAGGCAGAGCCAGAGTACTCTCAGTCCATTTCAGGGCTTACAGAAAGGCCATGCAGTTGACTGATGCCATCATAGTGCAGGCTACCAGCTACCCTTTTAAATGTGCTCATGCTAAACAGTGCAGTGTGACAAGGCTTGAGAGGGTGTGTGTGGAGGAGCAGCATTTGCCCTGTCCCCCACTGCTTTCCCACCTGGTTGTTTAGAGCCAGGCAACCTTTCCTCCAGTCTCTGACACACACCTCCAGAGAGAGGGACTTGACTGTTAGTGTGACAGCTGCCTGCAAAGGGAGGTGGGAAAATGAACAGTGGATCCTGAATATGAGATACAGAAATGCTACATTAGATGGAATGGAAACATCTAAATCAGAAGCTAAATAATGAGAGTATATAACTATAAGGTGAGACAGCTGCCTAAAAGGAAAAAGAAGATGTCAACAGCACAAGAAACTGGACTGCACAGTCCAGATTTTTTCCGCTCAAAGCTGACAAGTCACAGAATCACAGAATCATTTAGGTTCGAAATGGTCTTCAAGTTCATGAAGTCCAACCTTTAAATGATCACCAACTTGTCAAATAGACAATAGCACTCAGTGCCTCATCCAGTTGTTTCTTGAACACCTCTAGGGATGGTGACTCCACCACCTCCCTGGACAGTCCATTCCAATGTTTAACAACCCATTTCATGGCGAAATTCTTCCTGATGTCCAATCTGAACCTCCCCTGGCACCACTTGAAGCTATGTCCGCTTGTCCTGTTGCTAGTTCCCTGGGAGAAGAGGCCAACCTCTACCTCACTACAATCTCCTTACAGGTAGTTGTAGACAGTGATAAATTATTCCTGAGCCTCTTTTTTTCCAGGCTAATTCCCCACCCTGGCTGCTTCAGCCACTCCTCATAGGACTGTGCTACATACCCTTCCCCAGTCTGTTGCTCTGTTCACAGTCTAGCACCTCAATGTCTTTCTGGAATTTAACATTTCTGCATGCAATATAGATTTTTTTCCCATGCTTTTCAGGGGGATTGTGGTATAATATTATGGGTTCCTTTCCAGAATTTTTCTACAACTTTGATTTTGTAAGGGATCATAATCTTTTCTTGATTAACATTTTTATTTGAACTACTATTTAAATAAATTGAATATTTTAAGTAGCATTCTGAAATATACTTGCATATAATATATTGAAGTCAACTAAATAAATATTTCAGAGTGTCATTAAAAGAGCAGGATTTCCATTTAAAGAGAAATTATGTAGAGATTTTCTATTATTATTATTATTTTGACACACTCATTCTGTCCAAGAAACCATTTAGAAAAAGTAAAATCTCAAGCACCTACTTTATTAGTCTCTGCCTGTTACTGAGTGGAAATGTACTGAGCTATAACAACATAATTCATAGAAATAACTATTCAGGACAAATGTTAATACCTTTTTGGGTTTGCCTCTATTGTTTTACTTGCTTTGCACTGCTTAATAATCCATGTCATGTTAGCTTTCATTATTTATAAATGTGATAGAGTAGGCACCATATTCTATTCTATGGGGTCCAGCTTTCACATGGAACAGTAAGCCAAATGGGGGAAAAAATGGATCTTGCACAACTATAAAACTAAAAACTGTTGTAAAATTGAACTGCTTATGTTTCATTCATGTGTCTCAGTTCTATTTTTAGCTGGAGAATGGATTCATGCCATTGTACTTTCTTTCCTTGTTTCATCATTTATTTTTTTAAGAATACCTCATTTCTCGGTATTTTTATTTTCTAAAAGAGTGGTGTATCAAAACAGGATGCAAAAGCTACTGTTTCCTGCAAGATAAGAGTGGCCACCTGGTTGCATTCACTGGCCAATCTACAGTGACTATCATGGTTCAAAGCAAAGGGAACAGAATGACCAGTAAATCAAAAAGAGACCCATTACTGACAGTATTCTTTATTGGGCAAATACTCATACAGTCATAGTAAAACTTCAAGAATTTGAAATGCAAACCTTGTATGGGTTTTCTTGCCTAAAATTCTGAGTACAGTGTAGTATTAAATGCATGATGTGCATATATCCATAGCCCCTAAGTTCATGGGTACCAATATGTCAAATATGACAATTTTGTAACTGATGTGAGTACCATACTAGGCTATGCAGCTTGCTCATCTGAAAGTTTTGTGTAAATTAAAACTGGTAGAGAAACTGAGATATTTTTGAAAATTTTGTTTAAAAAAAAAAGACATGCAGATAAACCTTACTACCTTTTTCATTATATCAAAATCTACCATTGCTCATCACTATCAGGGAAGTTGCCTACTTGTAAATGCATTTGCACTGTTTGAAACTCATATTAGAGCTTTCTGCTTTCCTATTTCCACTATTACTGTGGTTGAAATATAGGAGAAAAATCCTGACAGTGACAGTGTTCATATAGCCAAGAACTTACTAAATCCTTTCTCTCAGTTGCATGTTTGGAGAAGGGTAACCTTTGGAAGAAGTAGTCAAAACCAGAAATATGCAATTTATTTGTTGCAAGTAACATACTAGAAACAATTGATTAGGCAGAATAATAGTGAATGGATAGTCAGTTGTTGGCTCCAAGGACTTTGCTTTAAGTGTTATTAACATAATTGCACCACTGTTTCAGAAGTCACAACAAAAATGAAAGGAGAGAGTGATGAACCCACTGGTCTGTTGGGGGATATAATGAGGCTAGAAAGGAGAACTTAGAGGGGCTTTCAGCATCATTTTTCAGAATAGCAGAAACATACACAGAACACAGCACAGTTGCATTGCTGCACGGTCTTGTCACTGAGACTGATGCTGGATCTTCCCCACTCCAGTGGGGATGTTAATTACTTTTATCAAAATTAATCTAACTCTGCATTAATGTGAGATTTAGCATGAAGGATAGATAAAGCTTCAAATCATCTCTCATATGTCTTAGATGCATCAGACTAGACCAGTTTTAGCAACTGAAGTGATGATTGATTCCTATGAGAGTGAAATATGTTGCTCTCTCAACATTGCAGAGGCTGCAAGGTACTTATGGAGACAATCTAGACAAGTCCTTCCTCTAAGCAGGGTAAGCCAGAGTAGGTTATTCCAATTGGGTTTCCAATATTTCCAAGAAGAAAGACTCCATTACCTCTCTGAGGAACTTGCTCCATTGGTCTATCACCCTCACAGTGAATGTTTTCTTATGTATCAATGGGGTTTTTTCTGCATTTCCCCCATTAGGTATTCATGCACATTGATAAAATCCCTCTGAGACTTCTGTGTTCCTTGTGTACCATATGTCCAAGCCCTTAATTATCTAGTATTTGTTTGCTAGATCACAGTCAACTTGGTGCCCACAAGGAGCCTGGGTACAGGACATTGTACTCCTCTTCACTGAAACACATGAGGTTCCTGCACACCCATTTCTCCAGCCTGACAAAGCTCCTATGAAGAGCAACACAAGCTTCTGATCTACCAGACAGTTTTCTGCAAACTTGCTGAAGGTGGACCCTATCCCATCATGCAGTTCATTAATTGAGATGTTAAAAAGCATTGGCACTGGTATCAGCCTGTGACATACACACTAAGGACTGTAGATTTCCTAGCTGCACCCCTGTATGGTTGGACTCTGTTTCTATATTCTTCCTGAATCACCTGACTGTTTCCACTTACTATGTGCTTCCTTTCATGTTAGAGTTTTGCCAGGAGCTGTTTGTTCATCTCTGCAGGCCTCCTGCCACCTTTGTTTGACTTCTTGCACACAGGGATGGATTGTTCTTGAGCTTGGAGGAGGTGACCCTGGAAAATCAACAAGCTTTAATTATGAGTATTGCATGTCTAATAGCCCAGTCTAAAGGCATTCCTAAAATTATCTTTGCATTTTGTGTTTTAGCACTGAAGAAAGAAGCAGGTTAGATTTAAGTATTTTCCATGCATTAAAATTGATCAGCACAAGAATTCTCTACAGTATTTTCTAGTTATTTTTTCATGAAAATTCCCATTTCCCTTGGAGAAAAATACAGTAATTTTATTAACTGATAGTTAACATCACTGTCTGACCTCTGAGATGTTTCTTCATACTAAATCTAAAACCTCTAGATATTAAAGGGATTAAATAGGTTAACTGAATCCTTTTATGCTTAGCTTTGGCCTGAAAAGCTCTCAAAAAATTTCCTCATTTTTTATATATTCCATGTGCATATTATTCAGTAGTAAAGTAAATGTACTGAATTTACCGAAATGAAATTTTGTATTATTCAACTAATTGTTGCCAAAACCAAAAATCTTTGGATTGTGAATGAGTTTGTTATAAACAGTATTTTGAAAAGACTAGACAAAGATTAACCTATTGCATTTTTTTAACTTGTGATTGCCAAAGAGTTACAGTTTCATTGTTTTTTGACTAATGGATGAAACGTATGAATGAGAAGAACAGTAAATGATGAATTACAGAACGGTAAAATTGTTCATGAATGCTGAGGTTTTTGCATGCAAAACTAAATATTCATACATTTAACAGCAATTTCCTAAATATTCATGTTGAACAAAACCTTCTCTGCATGAGTGTTTGCTCGCAATGAATATTAAGGAGCAGGAACCCGATCTGCACAAACAGCTGTGCAGAGCTGAAACAAATGTTCACTTAACCCTATTTCTGTAGTAGCTGCATAGCTCAATTTATCAGGAATCTTATACTCCTTACTTATCACTTCAATAAGATGCACATATACATAGACACAGCTCTTCTATTCCTTCTACAGTTCTGCCAGCTGCTGTCATTAATCAATGTTTTAGCTCTTTGCCCCACATTCACCCTGGTGTTATGCAGGACTTGAGGCCTCAGGAAAGCAAGCAGAGGGTAACTAATTTTATTTCCAACCTGTTAGACTAGAATTAGATGAAGCATTTTATAGCATCCAATGCCTTTCACTTTCTTGTCAGAATCATTAAGAACAAAGGTCCTTAGTGCACTATTACTGATTTACAGTATTGAAACTTTTTGTCATTTTTGGTGAGTTTGAATTTGTGAAGTCAAACTCTTGGTATTACAGAGTGAGGGACTAATGCTGTTAGGCCAGGTGCATTAACAGTATTGATCCTCCAACAGCCTGTAAGAACTACATTTGATTTGGCTGAGTGACTTCAGCAATTTCACATGGAACATGACCTTACAGAAAGAAAAAAAGCAGCCAGTGAATGAATAAATGGATCGCCCATATAGTAAATTTGCAGCAAACTGAAGGAAGAGTAGATAATTGAAAGGATAATTATCTGTTCTTACTAGTGAAACACTTGGCGGTCATGAATGAAGAAAAAAAATATAAAAGCTTTTTCCTGACTTTGAAAAAGAATCCTGAGGCTTCTGTCTTAGCCATCTGTTGTGGTTTAAACCCAGCCAGGAACTAAGGACCACACAGCCTCTTGCTCACCCCCCTTCAATGGGATGGGAGAGAGAATCAGAAGGGTAAAAGGGAGAAAACCAGTAGGTCGAGATGAAGGCATTTTAATAGGGAAATCAAAAACCTTGCTCACAAGCAAAGTAAAACAGGGAATTTATTCACCACTTTCCATGGGCAGGCAGGGGTTCTGCCAGCTCCAGAAGGGCAGGGCACCATCACATGTAACAGTGACTGGGAAGACAAATGCCATCACCCTTACTGTCTCCCCCTTGCTTTTTCATCCTGAGGTCGAGATGAAGGCATTTTAATAGGGAAATCAAAAACCTTGCTCACAAGCAAAGTAAAACAGGGAATTTATTCACCACTTTCCATGGGCAGGCAGGGGTTCTGCCAGCTCCAGAAGGGCAGGGCACCATCACATGTAACAGTGACTGGGAAGACAAATGCCATCACCCTTACTGTCTCCCCCTTGCTTTTTCATCCTGCAGCTTTATATGCTGAACATGATGCCATATGGAATATCCCTGAATTTATTCACCACTTTCCATGGGCAGGCAGGGGTTCTGCCAGCTCCAGAAGGGCAGGGCACCATCACATGTAACAGTGACTGGGAAGACAAATGCCATCACCCTTACTGTCTCCCCCTTGCTTTTTCATCCTGCAGCTTTATATGCTGAACATGATGCCATATGATATGGAATATCCCTTTGATCAGTTGGGGTCAGCTGCCCCAGCTGTGTCCTCTCCCGACTCCTTGTGCACCACCAGCCTACTCACTGGTGGGGTGAGATGAGGGGCAGAAAAGGTCTTGACACTGTGCAAGCACTGCTCAGAGATAACAAAAACACCCCTTTGCTATCAATACTGTTTTCAGCACAAATCCAAAACGCTGCCCCATAACATCTGCTATGAAGAAAATTAACTCTATCCCAGACAAAACTAACACACCATCCAATACTGGGTGTTTTAAAAAAAATAATTGGTATCTCCCATAGGCCTACTGATTTCATAAAAGACTGAATACATTTTTTATCAGTGAGTTCTTGGATAAAACAATCTTTTGAGAATAGTCAAAGTTTTCAGTCAGCTAATAGGATAGCTTATGTGAAAAATAATATCCTAAATTACAAAGAGTTCCATTCTACATGTAGTTTGATTTTAAGCTGTTTCAGTGAATGTTAAAGACTATGCAAAAAATGTATAATTCTTTCTTTTATATTTTCACTTGCAGCAGATTTTTTTTTTAAATTATAATGGCCTTTTATAGTATAACAGAACATTTGAATTTAACACTTGAGAATTTTTTGTGCTTTGCCAAATTTGGCCATAACAATCCCTGTAGTGCTCCAGGCTGGGGACAGTGGCTGGAGAGTAGTCAGGCAGAAAGGGACCTGGGAGTTTGGATAGACAGGGAGCTGAACATGAGCCCACAGTGGTCTCAGGCGGCCAAGAAGGCCAATGGCATCCTGGCCTGGATCAGGAACAGTGTGGTCTACAGGACCAGGGAGGTGATTCTGCCCCTGTACTCAGTGCTGGTGAGGCCACACCTTGAATACTATGTTCAGTTCTGGGTCTCTCAGTTCAGGAAGGATATTGAGGTGCTGGAGCAGGTCCAGAGAAGAGCAACGAGGCTGGTGACCACAAGTCTTATGAGGAGAGTCTGAGGGAGCTGGGGATGTTTAGCCTGGAGAAGAGGAGGCTCAGGGGTGACCTTATCACCCTCTACAACTCCCTGAAAGGAGGCTGTAGTCAGGTGGGGGTTGGTCGCTTCTCACAGGCAGCTAGCAGTAGGACAAGAGGGCACAGACTCAAGCTCTGCCAGGGGAGGTTTAGATTGGATATTAGGAAGAGGTTTCTTATGGCAAGAGTGATCAGGCATTGGAATGGGCTGCCCTGGGAGGTGGTGGATTCCCCATCCCTGGAGGTTGTCAAGATGAGACTGGATGTGGCAATCAGTGCCATGGTCTACAAATGACGGTAGGGTTGGACTCAATGATCTTTGAGGTCTCATTCAACCAGGCTGATTCTATGATTCTGTGAAAATTTCAAAAAGTAGCATGAAATGCAAGAGAAGAGCACAATCTATTTAATCAGGTCTAGGAGTTGCAAAGACACCCTACAGACTGAATGATTTCTTACAAATAGATTTTGACTCATAATTTTACTGAATAATCCATGTCCATTTTAACTTTGTGTGTCCAGTCCCATGTGCAATGAAATCAACTGGCAATTTGCAGCTGATTAGCACAGGAATGTGGTTCACTAGTTTTTGAGAACAGGGGAAAGTAAGCAGGTTTGGTGGCATTTCAAGTTGTTGAACATCATAGACAAGCTGTGAGGACATCAGTCTTTGTTCTTGCTTGTTCTACTTCAGCTGACACAGAACAAACACACAATGGGTTTGGAGACACTGCTTAAGCCTGCCCACATAAATATTAAACTTCTAAACTGGAAGAAAAAATGAAAAACAAAAAAAAGGAGGCCACAAAAAATCTGTTGTTGGTGTATCCATAGAGCAGTTGCAATAAAGCAATTCAAATGGCAGGATGAAACGTACATTGAAAATACATCAGAGGAAGCAAGTACATCTTCAATCTTTTATTTCCTGGCCTCTGGGCTGTGTCAAGTCTGCCTCCTTCTCACCTAGTTTCCAGGATGGACTTTCACTTTTCCAATTGCATCCTGTTCCAGGCCAGTTGTACTGAATTACATAGCGGTCGCAGGGAGGTATTGGTATCTCTGCCACAGGGGAGCCCTTGATGTTCAGCACCAGACACATCAATCTTCACACTCTTACTGCTGTATGTGGAACAATATTAAAATTTTTACAGATGTTGCTAGTACTTTCTACTTCCTCTTGAGCTATGCAAAAGCTAAGCCATGGGTTTGGATCTGAAATGTGGCTTTTATCTAGAAAATTTCTCAAAGAGAAAAAAAATGCAAGTGAAACAGGATCAAGCTTCTCAAGTGAGAGAAAAACATTCTGGATCTTAAAAAGAATAAAATTTTCTTTTAAGCCCACTAATTAACAATTCAACCTATTCTGCACTCATAGCCCAACCAAAATTCTAATGGGCTCTATATTTAGTGGCTGTTAAATTGCATCTATAATTAATACACACAGAAAATGTGAACAGGATTTAAAATGTCAGCATTTGTTTGAAGTGGCAGAAAATTTAACATGCGTTTAAAATTACATTCCTATTCTGTTTTATTATAAAGCTATTTATTTTATTAAAATGTATCTTGGGGCTCTATTGAGACAGATATACTGATTTTGCAAGTTTTGACACTAGAGCCTGTCTAAAGATTGAAGAGCAAACACTGAATGAATTGTTTCTAAAGAATTTACAGTTTTCAAAATCTCTAGGAGTTGATTGCCTTCTCTGTACTAAATAATTAGGAGGAATACTATGGTTTATTTTGTGGGCATGCATAATGCCCAGTAATAATTCCCTCGATGTAATGGTACCTGTATTCCCCTGACCTACTCAGTTAAATAAAATAAGATTTCAAGTCACTTTTTTTTAAAAGCATAGGAGAAAACATGTTACTTCAGTACTTCCACTATTTGATTAGATTTTTGTGATGGTTTACTGTAGAACAAGTCTGACACCAGCATCCACCATAATAATTTGATTTCATGCAGTTCTTGCAATGTTCAGTCACAGACCCTAATGTTTATTAGGAAAAGGTTCTTTACCCAGAAGGTGCTTGGGCACTGGAACAGGCTCACCAGGGAAGTGGTCACAGCACCAAGCCTGACAGAGCTCCAGAAACATATGGACAATGTTCTCAGGCACATGGTGTGATTCTTGGATCTGTCCTGTGCAGGGCCAGGAGTTGGACTTTGAAGATTCTTGTGGGTCCCTTCCCACTCAAGATATTCCATGATTCTATGATTAGTTACTATAACCCAAAATATATAAATGAAAACATCTAATCATAACAGAGGAAGAGGTGTCTTCCCTCCCCTACTGGGACTATCATTATTGGCTAAAAAATTAAAACCTTGTTTATATTCAAAGCAGTTTTCTGCATAGTCTTATAAATTCCCTTCCTTCATAATTAGTAATCATTATTACATTAATTGCTGAAAAGTTATCCCATATTTTCTGCCAAAACAAAACACTTGGAACTAAATACAAAACCTTGTGAAGTGCATGGAAATTGGTCATGAATCGATAATGACTCAGACCTTAGGTTAGACAATAAGTTTCTTCTGGTGGTAAACAAGTATTGTGACCCTTCCACTCAGTCTCTAAAGCAACAGGGTAAAACACACGTACCACTGACTTTCAGTTCTGTAGGCAACACACAGCTCTAACCTAAGTATTTAGGGATTTTATTCACTGCAGGTGACATTTTGATATCTAATTAAATTGTTCTTTTGAGAAAGAACATCATAAAGCTGGCTTCAAAAGACCATGAACCTTATTACTTAAGTACTTGATCTTTAAAAAGCGCATATTTTATGACAGAAAAGTCTTGGGGGGTACACTTTCAGTACAAATGAATTACAGATCTGAATTTGCCAAGCTGCTCAAAAGGCTGCAGACAGTAACTCATACACTGTATCCAGTTTGTTTTCAGAGTGTATTATTTCAGAACAAATAGCCATCATAGAAATGTCATTTTCCTGATTAAATATTATTTCTTTTTAATGATATTGTACACTATCTTCACCTCATTGCTATTTTTTTTAATTATTATAGAAGAGAATACCATTAAGTCTGTTTAAATAATCCATGAAATCCAGCAGAATGTTGATTTTCCATTTATTCATCCAGGAGACTTCAGGACACAGAAAAGCTTAATTTGCTCAAAAATTATAAAGAAGGAAAGTATTTAGTTCAAAGAGATATGAAAGTTGATGCACCAAGGGGAATATTATAGCACTGTCTCAAATTCATTGGCCTCCTACCTCTCACACTAGCTGTCATTAATCATGCAATCCAAATAAAGAAAGAATTGTAATATTTTTGCCATCAGACAAAGTAATCACAAAAAAACCTCCTTAACTTTTCCAGCAGTAATTTTCATAAATTTGTCATATTTTTTTACCTTGACCCAGTGGTCTTTCACCTCAGTCTGCTGACTTTTGACCCCTGACCTCATGATATTTCATTCTTCCTTCTGACTCCTGAACCTGTGACATTAGACCTTGGCTTCTGACCCTTAACTCCGTAAGCCTGAGGAGTGCATAGTGCTGATTTAGAGGATGGTGAGATGGTTTGGCAGGTACCAGGAGGGCTCTTTGCAATGCTACAGAAGTTTTAGAGGCTGCTGAGAGGGATTTGGGGGTGTTCATTACGTTTTAGGGGATGATAAAAAGGGTTGAGGAGTTCTAAAGAGTGGTAGAGTGGCCAGCAGTATCAAAAAAATTCCAATGTAATGCAACAGTTTACAGTCTAATTCTGGTATTGTAACAAGTGAGAGCATGCATTTATATGCAAATAAGTATTATCTAATCAATATTTTTAAAAAAAGTGGAAGATGTAGGAATACTGTCATAAAGCAACACTAGCACATAAGTGTCAACAGATCTCAAATCTAAATGCTGGTGGTAAAACAGCAGTTGAATTTTATTTTGAGAAATACATATAACCTCTACTCCTCAAAAACCCCAAACATCAAAGCAGTCTCAAAAGTGCAATTAAAATACTGGCTCATTCATCTTTTTTGAGTCATTGTGCCCCTTAGTTATATTTTGGAGGGATACCCTCTGAGTGCCGTTTCTTTACACATTTTCTGTTATCTCCAGATAGGGTTTGTTTACCAGAACTTGCTCCATTTTTCCCAGGCTTGAAATTCCACTAAAATGGATTACTGATGATCAGTACAATATATGATATTTGCAGGCTTTACCTTCCTCTATGCACTTACCAGAGAGAAAATAATGCAGAACATTTCCTCAGAGTTCCTTTCAGTCTACTCTTTCTGGTGCAAAGAAAACCATTGATAAACCACTGCAAAAGAAGGAAGTGCAAGCAGATATTGCAAAAACAATTTCCATTCATTAATTTTAAAGAATTTTTAATGACATACCTAAAATGCACATACATACATATATATATGTATTTGTATTAACTGTTTCTCTTTGACTTACAGCTTGAAGCAGCTTATTAGGTATAGAGAAAATATATCATTATTTCTCTGTACCATTTCTACAGCAAGAACAAGTTTTTACAAGCCCAGAGTTTAATATGAGATCTTTTTTCCTTGCTTTTACTCTGTTGCTGATAAAAGTAATGGTCTCACAAACAAATCCAAACAAATGGTTTAAACAAATCCAAACTACCACAGAAACTTATGAGGAAAACTCTTTAAATTAAGCTGATTCTTAAGCTGATGCTTAAGCTGATTCTTTTAATCTTATTGATCTTCTGAGTTAAAGGAGAGTTTACTCACTTACTGTTTATTCTACCTGTGGAACTTTTCCTTAACACATTTTCCATTTCTTTCGAATAAGAAAAGCATCATGCCTGTGTTTGTTCACCTTGTCCATATGAAAAATGTGGGGATGTAGACAAGGGAAAAGGGAAGAGAACATGTAAGAGGAAGAAAGAAATAGGCAAACACTCTCTGTACTCTGTATTTTAAAGCCTAGAAAGTCTAATGCCCATTAGAAAATACAGTAATGGGTAAAAAATGGGAGAAGAAAACTGTCAGAATAGTTGATTGAATACCAGGCCTTTCCCATCATTAACTAAGTAATTTAGTATCATTATCTGAACTCATATAGCTCCACAAACACAAGCCTTTTTTTATACACAGAGGAACATATAATGAAGAAAGGAAAACCATTTTTCGTGAGGTCTTCAATTCTGTTTTTCCTGAAATCTAATGTTCAATCTTATGATCACACTTTGTGGGTACTTTTTTTCATATTATTAACAATTATCATTAAATTGTAAAGACATCCTTTTTAGCTGCAAGTCAAAATGCCAGGAAAAATTAATATGCCATTCCATTAGGATTTTACCATATGACCACCTATAGATAAATAGCAAATATACATCACAACCAAGTCAGTAACAATATACTCTGACAATATATGCACCAGTTCCCACAGCAAACTGCACTTTGGGCACTTACAGAGGTATTAGCCTTCTTCCCTGAGGTGTAATTGTAAAATAGATAAATAAGTATGATCATGTTGTGAGATGTATCAGTAGTCAGAAAGTGTCTGCTGGGTTGTTTGCTGAAAAGTCTGCCTGGCTCCTAGAGCTACAAGTCTTTACATGGGAATTACGGCTATTCTCATTAAAAAGTTTTCTGGGCAGTTTCAGTTTTCATAGAAATTGTGCACCAGCTACATACTAATGGCCAATTCTACCTCTTCCTCATAGATTTTTCCACCAGGTAAGTCATATTTCACACTGCCTACAGGCCTTCTGAGTAATGTCTTAACGCTTGACTGACTACCTAGCTCCAATGTAAAACGCAATGTGATTTGCCAATATGTAGATTTTTTCTGTACATCAGGAGCCTAAACTTATAGCTTATGTGCACTAGAGATTGCGTTGCATCACTGAAATAAGTGAATTGCACTTTCCAGAGGACTATTGAGCTAGAAGCACACAAAGTCAAGGATGTTGCACTGGAAATGTCTTGACATTGATAGAGTTTTCCTTTAACTCAGTAGGTTTTTCTATATTTTAAGTGAAGAAAAAAGTCACTAGGGACTCCATTGTGTCATAATCTATCAAAATGAAGGAATTTTTACAGGTAAAAATCCGTGAAGCTTCTTAGTTATGAATGTTCTCTGTAAGGTGGCACAAAATGGCCTATGGCAAAGCAGAGTTACTCAGGAAATAGTAGGCTGAACTCCAAACTACCTGAACACCAAATGAGAAAATGCAGAGAAGTGCTACCTGGAAAATACAAATGTAAGTTATGTCCTGACATCTCAGAAGCATGAGCTGTTTATTTTGTCTCTTCAGCTGGCATTAGGAGATGCTATTTAAAATATGCAGAGCATGTACAAACGATAGCCTTCTGCTGTCTGTTCTCCTCATGCTCCCTGGGCAGCCATAATCATGGTAGGGTTGTTACTATGTTTCTGCCTAGTCCTATTAGTATTCATTTCTGGACCTGCTGTCCCGGAATTTGTCTAATCCCTTGAACCTGCTAATTATGTCCTATGTCCTGTCCCATCCCCACTCCACCCCGCAATTTGCTGTGGCAGGAAGTCTCACAGCTTTATCTTCTGCTGTGTAAACTATCTGTCTCAAATCAATCTCACTACTGTCACCAAGTGCTTCCTAGCTTTTGTGTTGTGGGTATTGAATAGGAAATCCACATCCAGTTATTTGCTGCCTCATGATTTGACAAAATCCTACAACCTATTTATTTGGAGATTTCACTGTACCTGTCCTGTCCTGCTTTTGGCCAGCTGTGGCAGTACTTCCCTTTACAGAAGCCACATTGTCACTTTCCCAACAAACTGTATTGTGTAGAGAGACAGGTGTCTGCCAAAAAGGCA